>NC_079420.1:23288410-23295910 GCF_026213295.1 Gadus chalcogrammus
CTCTCTTCTCTCTCTCTCTCTCTCTCCTCTCTCTCTCTCTCTCTCTCTCTCTCTCTCTCTCTCTCTCTCTCGCTCTCTCTCTCCTCCCTCCTCTCTCTCTCTCTCTCCTCTCTCTCTCTCTCTCTCTCTCTCTCTCTCTCTCTCTCCCTCTCTCTCTCTCTCTCTCTCTCTCTCTCTCTCTCTCTCTCTCTCTCCCCCTCTCTCTCTCTCTCTCTCTCTCTCTCTCTCTCTCTCTCTCTCTCTCTCTCTCTCTCTCTCTCTCTCTCTCTCTCTCTCTCTCTCTCTCTCTCTCTCTCTGCATTAATTTAAAGCTTCCAATGACTAATCTGTGATTCATCCATAATTAAAGGTAGACATAATGCAAACTAAGCACAGCCAATACTAAATGAGACAGGTTTTTTCTCGTAAACAAAAGAGCGGGCCGGACAATGAGAACATCTGTCTGATAGTGTGTCACCAGCTCCATGCAGTCCTACTCCGGCAGAGATTCAAACCCTCCATGTGCGTCCCATGTGGATCCCAGCCAAACCGCTCAGGCCTCAGAGCAGATCAGATCCCATTTAACGGTTCACGCTGAACTCCCACACTGACATTCAATCACCTCGTGAGGTTGATGCTGCCGATTCTTTTTATGAATTGGTTTCTGTGAATTATAACACAGTTTTCTAACATTTCCCTCGCTTTGAGTTTAGAGCCGTGGCTTCAGGTGTCCTCCAAAGACTTCTGGCCTTTAAATCTATCTTGATGTACAGCCCTGCAAGGAGAACAGCTCAACTTACTCAAAGTGAAAGCGTCATTGGCCTCTATACATTTGACGTATCCACTCCCTTGGCAACAGTCATTTATTTAATGAGCCGCACATAAAGCCAAGGACAAACTACTCCATGCAAGCAGATCTCTACCCTGACCCAAAGCTACCTAGTGTTGAGGTGGTTAAAACCATGAAGGAGGTGGCTGGTTTTATTTGTATCTGTACTGATAACAGGCAGTAGTCTGTCTGTATTAATGAGAGCTGAAGGGATATTAAGGATGTTAACCACCTCTACTAATGCCTTGCATTGATTCTTAACACACCTAAGTCACCATGATTAGCATTAGCCTAAACAGGAGACCAAAAGTCAGGTGAACGTTTGGAAACACGCAGGAAAATGGTCGGTAATTATTTGAAGGGTGTTTTTTTCCCGAACGCTCGAATGCCCACTGCTTTGGGTTTACTGATAAGGTCGAGAATAATCTCCACTTATAACGTGCCCTTGATGAATCGATCGCATCGGTAACTTTAACCATCTGTAGTCCCGGTGAATATAGGGGAGTCCGTCTGAAGTGGGGGTGCGCAGGACTCAGAGCCAAGAGCACTGCTGTTGCCCACCAGTAAAGGGCTTCATAATGTAGTTCAGAGGAAAGGTCGGGCAGCTGCCTACTGCTATTATAGAGAAGAGAGGCTTGCATTAATCAATTGCTGCACTTGATGCGGTTCCCCCTCCGTTCAGAACGCCCCTGTGGGGACCTTCGGCTGAGATTTGCCGGAGCCATAATGGCCGATGCTTAATCAGCAGGTCAATATGCAATGTTACGCTCCATCCCTCCCATCCCTGCCAGGGCACCGCACCAAGCTTTAGGGTCCGAGGAGCCTGCATCCCTGACCATAATGAAGCACAGGACGACCGACAAACACACACACACACACACACACACACACACACACACACACACACACACACACACACACACACACACACACACACACACACACACACACACACACACACACACACACGCACACACACACGCACAAATACACACATACCATACACATTCAGATATCCACATAAAGCCACTAAGTGTTAAGTTTATGTTGACACTTTGCACAGAGAATGGCACACACACACACACACACACACACACACACACACACACACACACACACACACACACACACACACACACACACACACACACACACACACACACACACACACACACAAACACACACACAGACTCCATTTATACGGTGTTATCCACACAGAGTGCTCTACAACTGTAAATTCTGTTTTATTGCCATACTTGCAGCGCTGCAGCTCTCATAGCTTGAACAAATTGCAGTGCTGCTTCTGCTACGGGGCCTGGCGTGCAGCGAGGCAGAGCATAACTATGCCACAGCTTTTAGTCCGAAACCCTCTGCGATGCTACAGTCATTGCCCCCAAATACCTCAGGGCAGAATCCTACACAGAACCTGTTAGGTCCCATGGCCTTCATGGGATGAAACGGTTGAGGAAACATTGGGGAAACACAAAACACCTATTTTGTATTACCCTGTGGGTCTCGCAACAGAGTTTAGAGTTCATTAGGCCAGGTAAATGCTAATGCTAATGCTTGGCTGAGTGTGCAAGCGAGAATGTGTTCTTAAGACTGCAGGCGACGGGAACATCTGTTATGTAGCTGCTCATCTCTTTATGCTCAGAAGGAAACTAGTGAGGATTTCTTAATCATTTTGAGAGTGTGTTATTAACAGAGGGCCTACTACTGGAGAGAAGGCCTCGTACTGCAGTTTATCGTTTCATATGAAGTGTTTCAATGACCTTCCTCAAAGGCAGCACAACAGGACCTCAGTCCATTCTCTATTCTATTGTACTCTAATGTACTTCAATCCCTTGGTGACATTCACGCCTCTAGTTTAAGCTTAAGAATCCAATCGATCACGACTTAAGCATAGCGCACTGCATTAGGACATTTAAAACACTTGCTATGGTAGAGTGTGTGAGCCAAAGATATTTGGTTGGTTATACTTGCTTATAATTATAAAGACTCATCACACCAACCCTTAGAGATTGAAACCTTCAACTCAGACACCACCATCATAAAAATCAAAGATGCAAGAAGGGTGAATAATCCATTTATCGTAATGCCAAAGGGGGAAGTAATGAACGAGATCTCCGCGCATGCACCTAGCCCTTTTGGCGTGTACATATTGTACTTAATAAGGGAATAGGCTGCAAGGTTATGAAAAACATGATACACAGACAAAGGTTCATGCTTTGGAGAGCAATGAGAATTATAAAATGCTTTTACACTGTGTACACTGGGTACATGGTGAGGGGCTTGCCGCGTGCTGCAATGATGCAATGATGCAGGCTTTTTAAGTATTTCAGGACATGCTTTTCTTGACCTCCAACTAAACTATATATTCTTTATTTAGAGAGTTGGGCTATGGTGCCTTCTATTCAAACGCAAGCCTAGAGGCTATTCTGCTTCTGAGTAACAGCAGTGTGATCGCACATATTCCAGGATATTTACACTAGAAAGTATTTCAAAGAGATAATTGTGAAACCAATGCATGGTACGCTACATGACAAACCATCACAGTGTGGTCATGCTATTGACAAACTTTGACAAACGGTGAAACAAATGAATACATGAATGTTTTGCCATGATGTCATGAACATGAAGGTTTGTAGGGTTTCTATGCAGTGCTGGATATTCTTCATATTAATAATAATAATAATAATATTAATATTATAATAATAATAATAATAATAACTCATTCTCCTTTGCATATTCTCCTTGTCTGGGGCGCATTTTTGAAGCCGAAATATTGAAACATTATACAACCGTAAAATCCTATTTTAAATATCTAGATACCATAACATAAAAGCTGATTATGATCGGTTAATTGAAGATGAAACTGAAATGGAATCAGTAATTATTCTAATTAGAATAAATCCCCACATTGACACCGCTGATCTACAGAGGAACATTTGGGCTAAGAAGATGACTCAGGGCCAAGGGGTCCGAGGTCGCAGAGATCAAGCACTACACTTTGACCCCTGCTGAGGTCAAAGTGTTATCAGGTAATGACATCATCAGTGACATCATGGCTCTGTGTGGTCGACGGCGAGTGATTCTCCAAAAATTAAGCTACTCATTAGCGTGCGTGGATGTGAACAAGAGAAAGGTCAGGTGAAAGGGAATTATTCTGTTGTGTGTTGACTGACTGACTGCATACATAAGACCACAGCATCACTCGGTCCTTTGGAATAAATCCACCTTTTGAGTGACATGTAAAGTGTCATCTCAAGGAAACCCTAAGACGGCACATGTTCAGAATGCTTTTGGTCGTCCTTCACAGTATTTCCTGGAGGATGATGTTGAGGGGTGGGTGAGGATGACCATGTGACAGTTGGACAATACATCAGAAGGACAACGATCCCGGCTGATGTTGGGAGTGCTGTGGGAGCACTCCGAGAGGAAGAGTGACCAGGCCGCTCTGCGTTAATGAACTGTCTCTCCTATCAAACGCGATGCTTATCCAGTGGTAATGAAGCGGACATTGTCACACAGATTGCAGCTCTGGACGTAATCTGCTTACAGCAGGGAAAGAGGGAGGGAAAAACAGATCCTTGGGAGGTGAATAGATATATACGGCCACAGGAGAGACAGAAAAGGATGGAGTGGGCACCACATGCACACACACACACACACACACACACACACACACACACACACACACACACACACACACACACACACACACACACACACACACACAATGGGAAGTAATGACGACATCCATGACAGACACAAACACACACGAACACACACATGACACATGACACATGATGACAGGAAGCCATGAGAAAATGTTTAATGAAAATGCATGTAGAGATTCACAAAGCGAAAGAGCAGAATCTGGGTTCTGGTGGTAAATAAGAACAGGAGAGGACCATAGTTCATGCGCTCAGTTTTATTAATTTGTGACATTACATATTAGCATGGTGTAACATGGTTTATGCAATTAGTTTTTAGCATGAAATCTCCAATGGAATTAGCAGTGAACGGAAATTAGCATATGTATAACGCAGGCCTGACATCAAAGCATATGAAGTTGGAAGCCAGGAAACAATGATAATGCAATGACATCATTCTTCTACGCATTCATCTGATACAACCTGATAAAAAAAATAACACAGAAAAAGGAAAAGGGAAGGAGATATCGCACTGGAGCGGGAGGCGCGTTGCACATGACATTTACGCGCATGCAAATAGAGATAAACACACACACACAAACGCAAACACACGCACGCACACACACGCACAAATAGGTGGACACGTCGCCCCCTCTGAACCGAGCTCCCAGCATGCGGAGTCGCCTTACCGACCGTGTCAGTGGCTCTAATGGTTTCAACACGGTGCTGCAGACTGGCTGCAGTGGGAACAGCATTATGTCACACGGTGGGGAACGCTCGTTTTGTCGTGCTGTGGTTCCGTGAGGCTTCCTGCATATGAAGCTGTGGTGGGAGGCGACGGCCCGTTGCCCCCCGCTCCACCTGCACCACACAACAATCCGCACTGAGAGGCATACTCACCACATACGTTTCCTGGGAGGAAGACAGTGTTCTTTGTTGGAGGCGGTCACCCCCAAAGCCAGCTGCATAACAGTAATATATTTCTGGTAATTCACCATGGTATTGTCCACCGCTACTAAAAATCCAACCCAAAGAAAAGCATAGGTGATCATATATTTCTTTATTCCGCCTTGGCTTCTTCCGTCTCCACTGCGTCTTCCTCGTGCAGCATCACAGCGCCATTTCCAGCGCTGAAGGACTGACAGGGAAAACACTCCCCGCGGAGCACAGCACAGAAAGGTGTCTCACCGCCACGACCCATGTCTGCAATGACACTCGAACCGTCTCAGCGCTCACAGCACAGCACCCAATCCATTCGAGTGTAGTCAGGATTGAAACATTGTCGTCCTCCTCCTCCTCTTTACAGGACCTGAGTGGAGACACTGGAGAGAAGCGCTGCAGCGTCCGAGCGTCCGTGCGTGAGGCAGGGGGGAGTGTGTGGAGGACGGGGAGTCAGAGGGGAGCGAGAGAAGAGGGAGGGGATACCAGAAGGTGGGGACTACTGAGGATGGGAGATGTTCTCTTGTCGCATCTATTCGGGAAGTCCAGCAGCTGAGCCACTCTGAATGCAAAGGCTTTAAAAAAAATAAGTCAATCTGATTTGGTTGTCAGAGCGGTGTTTAAAATAGAGAGAGTGATGGAGCTACTGGGAATTCATCGTGACCACTTCTCCACTCGTGAAATAGGCTCGGCGAAACGTTTTTAACCCGATAGTACCCTGATTTAAAAAAAGATTTTGCATTAGGCGAAATACCTAGGCTACTTAACTGACTCAATTGACATACCTACTGATTGAAAAATCTAAAGCAATTGTTTGTGCTTGTTGGTGGTGAAGAGAGATGGATCACAAGTCATCTTGAGACACCAAAGAATCAGAAGTTAAACCACTTTTGGCTTGATGCAGAAAGGTTTGCTATTTTCTTATTAGAAAATCAATATATATGTAGCGAATTAATACTATAAAGAAGACAAAAAAACGGTGTATATATATATTGTTTTCTTTAAACAATCTTACTTACTATACATTACTTCTATAGCAGCAAAGCAAGGTGACTTTGTTTTTCAGTCAATACCGGCTGACAAACTGGTGCGCTACTAAGCTTTAGAGTAAGTCGATTAATCTGGATTCTTAGAGGAGAATGTATGGGAAATAAAAAACTCAGTTCACTAGTAGAGAGGCAAGGACTCACCTCCCCTCACTAGACCTGCAGACTGAGCCGCCACCTCCCCTCACTAGACCACTGAGCCACCACCTCCCCTCACTAGACCACTGAGCCACCACCTCCCCTCACTAGACCACTGAGCCACCACCTCCCCTCACTAGACCTGCAGACTGAGCCGCCACCTCCCCTCACTAGACCTGCAGACTGAGCCGCCACCTCCCCTCACTAGACCACTGAGCCACCACCTCCCCTCACTAGACCACTGAGCCATCACCTCCCCTCACTAGACCACTGAGCCACCACCTCCCCTCACTAGACCACTGAGCCATCACCTCCCCTCACTAGACCACTGAGCCACCACCTCCCCTCACTAGACCACTGAGCCACCACCTCCCCTCACTAGACCACTGAGCCATCACCTCCCCTCACTAGACCACACAGCCATCACCTCCCCTCACTAGACCACTGAGCCATCACCTCCCCTCACTAGACCACTGAGCCACCACCTCCCCTCACTAGACCACACAGCCATCACCTCCCCTCACTAGACCACTGAGCCACCACCTCCCCTCACTAGACCACTGAGCCATCACCTCCCCTCACTAGACCACTGAGCCATCACCTCCCCTCACTAGACCACTGAGCCATCACCTCCCCTCACTAGACCACTGAGCCACCACCTCCCCTCACTAGACCACACAGCCATCACCTCCCCTCACTAGACCACACAGCCATCACCTCCCCTCACTAGACCACTGAGCCACCACCTCCCCTCACTAGACCACTGAGCCACCACCTCCCCTCACTAGACCACACAGCCATCACCTCCCCTCACTAGACCACACAGCCATCACCTCCCCTCACTAGACCACTGAGCCATCACCTCCCCTCACTAGACCAGCACCCTGAGCCATCAGCCCAAGCCAAAGGTATT
>NC_079420.1:23298410-23393410 GCF_026213295.1 Gadus chalcogrammus
GGAACGCAGCGGCCCAGGTGAGTTGTGTGTCAGCGGGGAACAAATGGGCCAAGCGGCAGTGGGTCAGGGATTGTGCTGCAGTCTGCAACTGCATCCCAGACGTCCTCTGCTGCAGCACTCCCACACCCCCCTCCAGTGTAATGGTACTGACCAGCCCCCCACTGTATCTCCAGTGTAATGGTACTGACCACCCCCCCACTGTATCTCCAGTGTAATGGTACTGACCACCCCCCCACTGTATCTCCAGTGTAATGGTACTGAGCAGCCCCCCCCCCCCCCCACTGTATCTCCAGTGTAATGGTACTGACCAGCCCCCCCCACTGTATCTCCAGTGTAATGGTACTGAGCAGCCCCCCCCCCCACTGTATCTCCAGTGTAATGGTACTGACCACCCCCCCACTGTATCTCCAGTGTAATGGTACTGAGCAGCCCCCCCCCCCCCACTGTATCTCCAGTGTAATGGTACTGACCAGCCCCCCCCACTGTATCTCCAGTGTAATGGTACTGAGCAGCCCCCCCCCCCCACTGTATCTCCAGTGTAATGGTACTGACCACCCCCCCCACTGTATCTCCAGTGTAATGGTACTGAGCAGCCCCCCCCCCCCCCCACTGTATCTCCAGTGTAATGGTACTGACCACCCCCCCACTGTATCTCCAGTGTAATGGTACTGAGCAGCCCCCCCCCCCCCCACTGTATCTCCAGTGTAATGGTACTGAGCAGCCCCCCCCCCCCCACTGTATCTCCAGTGTAATGGTACTGACCAGCCCCCCCCCACTGTATCTCCAGTGTAATGGTACTGAGCAGCCCCTCCCCCCCACTGTATCTCCAGTGTAATGGTACTGACCAGCCCCCCCCCCCCCCACTGTATCTCCAGTGTAATGGTACTGACCACCCCCCCACTGTATCTCCAGTGTAATGGTACTGAGCAGCCCCCCCCCCCACTGTATCTCCAGTGTAATGGTACTGAGCAGCCCCCCCCCCCCACTGTATCTCCAGTGTAATGGTACTGACCAGCCCCCCCCACTGTATCTCCAGTGTAATGGTACTGAGCAGCCCCCCCCCCCACTGTATCTCCAGTGTAATGGTACTGAGCAGCCCCCCCCCTCCACTGTATCTCCAGTGTAATGGTACTGACCACCCCCCCCCACTGTATCTCCAGTGTAATGGTACTGAGCAGCCCCCCCCCTCCACTGTATCTCCAGTGTAATGGTACTGAGCAGCCCCCCCCCTTCCACTGTATCTCCAGTGTAATGGTACTGAGCAGCCCCCCCCCCTTCCACTGTATCTCCAGTGTAATGGTACTGAGCAGCCCCCCCATCATTTCCCTTCTCACATGAGAACCCTCTGCTGACACCTTATTACACACTGCACCCATTTCACACACACACACACACATACACACACACACACACACAGACACACAGTACACACACATAGAAACGCACGCATAGAAATGCACACAAAAACACAAACATGCAGAAACACACACGCACAAATATAGGAACAAACACACATACACAGACATAGACACACACACACACACACACACACACACACACACACACACACGTTCAGAACATGGAAGCCCATGTCACACAGAGATCTGGAGCGGACTGAAGCAATGTGTTCTCAGAGAGTAAATAGGACAGAGTTACTTGCCCTCTTTATGTGTCCTTAGACTCTCCCCACCACTGGGCTCTCTGTAGATCAAATACAGCGAGCTGGATGGTGAGGCTCAGCGACGGCTCCCAGAGGAGACAAGAGGAGAAGATCCTGGACCAGAGCCCCAACAACCACTACCAAAGTAACGCTGTGATTTATTAGTTTTGCACCAAACACGGGAAAGTTCAAAGAGAAAATCCTTTTCACACAAATGCACTGCACCAACAAGATAGAGAGAGGGCACATGCATGGTCGCATGCACACACAAACACACACACACACGAACACATGCACAACCACACACACACACACACACACACACACACACACACACACACACACACACACACACACACACACACACACACACACACACACACACACAGACACACACACACACACACACACACACACACACACACAGACACACAAACACACACACCCACACGCACAAGCACACAAACACACACACACAAACACACACACAAAATTGGCAGAAATCTGCATGCGTACACTAACACAGAGAGACGTGTGTGGTGTGTGTATGCATATGAGCTTGTACGCTCTGCATGTTAACAAACAGAAACGAACTCTGACACATTTGTTTCACATTAACACAGACATTATCTCAAAGCAACATTTCTCTCCAGACGCGAATACAGTCTCACTCAAGTACACACACGTCTCATTACACGCAGAGACATACAGAGCAGTGCTGTCGCAGTGCTTCCTTCTGTGTGCCGTGAGGTGAGTCATCAGTACAGAGACGTAACCTCACCGCTTCAGCTAATCTCTCTCTCTCTCTCTCTCTCTCTCTCTCTCTCTCTCTCTCTCTCTCTCTCTCTCTCTCTCTCTCTCTCTCTCTCTCTCTCTCTCTCTCTCTCTCTCTCTATCTCTGTCTCTTCCTCCTTGACTCTCTCTCTTGCTCGGTTTCACTCTTTCTCTCTCTCTCTCTCTCTCTCTCTCTCTCTCTCTCTCTCTCTCTCTCTCTCTCTCTCTCTCTCTCTCTCTCTCTCTCTCTCTCTCTCCTACCGGCATCTCATTTTTCCCACTTATACACCATGTTATAGAAAATTATATATATTGCTGCAGTTAAATAAACATGGAGGCCCCCCCTTGCCAAACTTCGGGCCAAAAAATCAGATAGGCTAATGTGTGTCCGTAACTTTAAGCTTTTTTATTTGTTTACCAAAACACATCCTTTGCATCTAAATGATAAAGCTTGCCATGAGGCACTGTGTTCTCAGAGGAAGTATCGTTTCATGTTTGTTTTATAATATTGTCAGCCCCGTAATATTTCAGCTGAGACACATTTTGTGACACTACTGGGGGACCCCAGCCCTCCCAAACACAGATTTGATAATATGGTTATAGTTAAGATAATATAATTAAACCAGCAGAGTATTCGGTGGGACATGCTCTGGTTGGTTTTCAGTCATCTTCTGTTATTTCTACGAGGTTAGCGTGTCTGACTGATTCGTCATCAGCCTGAAATGGGTCAGTCTTTACAGGCTCCGGCGTTACTGCTGCAGACCTCATCCCCCTGCGGCTCAAGGCAGCGATAGGTCCTGGGTGACCTTTAAGACAGGCGCCCTGAGATGTGATTAACTGCTTGGAGTTCGCTCTCCGTCAGCAGGATGCTGACCAGAGGCGGACGCACCACAAGCCACGCTGTAAACACGCGTGTCACCGCGACAACATCGCCAAAGATTCCTCTACTCCACAGAGTGGGACGGGGAAACAAAGCACGACCCCTGGAGAAGCCAGGACTCATACTCCCGTCCCAAGTCCCTTTCAGTTTATATCTGCTTATTTTCCTGGGCACACAAACCCATTGAGTGCCAGAGAATAGATTGCATCTGGGTCTTGAATCACGAGCTGACCCACTTCTCCTCTGACCGAATCATCAATAATAACACCAGCAACGGAATCAAGTTGACGCTTACGGGACCCTATCCTCAGTTATGCTGGGGATAGATGTTGATATGCAGCGATCACTAACATCAAAGACATTTTAGGGACGGTACATTCAAAATCACACACAATGCAACTTATAAATGATGACAATGGAGGCCCCTATAATTAAAGAATATTCCTATAGCTCAAGCTATAGTTTAAGCACTGAAAGCAACAACAAAACAGATGAACTTACATGGCCTGGCTAGCGCACTGCATCTCTGGCGGGGGCTTGCTGAGCATGAGCATCGTGTGGCGCTACCATGGTCCTGGGCTATATGTGTGTAATTGTGTGTGTGTGTGTGTGTTGCTGTGTTTCTGTCAACCTGTCTTTGTGTGTCAACGCTCTCCCAGGCCAGAGCGCCGGGTAGGGGTGGCCACGCTGACTCGGCTGTCAGCCAGAAAAGAGGCTCTTTAACGGTCTGGGGAGCATCGAGCAAGTCTGTCCCTTCCCCTCAGCCTCCTCCCCTGCACCACCCGACCCTCGTGCACGATCCCTCTGCCTCTTTGTATCTGTGTGTGCGTCTCTCTCTCTCTCTCTCTCTCTCTCTCTCTCTCTCTCTCTCTCTCTCTCTCTCTCTCTCAGGGGTCCCTATTACTCACTTCTCTTTCTACATATCTCTAGCTCCATGTCTTAATTCAGTCTCTGTGTGTGTGTCTCTCTCTCACTCTTTGTCCCTCTCTGTGTATCCCTTCTTCTCTCTCTCTCTCTCTCTCTCTCTCTCTCTCTCTCTCTCTCTCTCTCTCTCTCTCTCTCTCTCTCTCTCTCTCTCTCTCTCTCTCTCTCTCTCTCTCTTTCTCT
This sequence comes from Gadus chalcogrammus, assembly GCF_026213295.1. NCBI lineage: Eukaryota > Metazoa > Chordata > Actinopteri > Gadiformes > Gadidae > Gadus > Gadus chalcogrammus. Next base: position 23,302,832 of record NC_079420.1, read on the forward strand.
CTCTCCCCCTCTCTCTCTCTCTCTCTCTCTCTCTCTCTCCCCCTCTCTCTCTCTCTCTCTCTCTCTCTCTCTCTCTCTCTCTCTCTCTCTCTCTCTCTCTCTCTCTCTCTCTCTCTCTCTCTATCTCTCTCTGTTTCTCTTTAGCACTCTCTCTCTTTCTCCCTCTGTCTCTCTCTCTGTGTATCACTTCCATTTGTCTCTCTCTCCCCCCCCTTCCTCTCTTTCTTCCTCTCTTTCTCTCTGTATCCCTCTCTCTCGGTATCGCTCTCGCTCTCTCTCTGTCTTTCTCCCTCCCCCCCTCTCTCTCTCTCTCTCGCTCTCTCTCTCTCACTGTCTCTTTTTCCTTCTCTGCCTCTCCCTCCCCCCTCTGTCTCCCTCTCTCCCTCCCCCTCTCTCTCTGTCTCTCCCTCCCCTCTCTCTCTATTTCTCTCTCTCTCTCTCTCTCTCTCTCTCTCTCTCTCTCTCTCTCTCTCTCTCTCTCTCTCTCTCTCTCTCTCTCTCTCTCTGTCTCTCCATCCCCCCTCTCTCTCTCTCTATGTCTCTCTGTCTCTCTGTGTCTCTCTCTCTCTCTCTCTCTCTCTCTCTCGCTCTCTCTCTCTCTCTCTCTCTCTCTCTCTCTCTCTCTCTCTCTCTCTCTCTCTCTCTCTTTCTCTCTCTGGGTTATCCCAGTTGATGGGGAATAGCCCCAAGGGGGCCAAACATCTAGAGGGACAAACTGTCGGTGACCGGTCGTTCCGGCTCGTCAGGGCCCGGCGCGGTGACAGTGGCGACCTGGAAGGACCCCTGTAGCAGGATGTGCTCCGGTCGGCACATCGCCGGCTGCTCGGGCCTGCACTGCCGACATCAGCCGACGCAGCGTTTGGGAGAATCGCCCGGCCTGCGTGTTCTGCTTATGTTTACTGTGGGTGCTGTATCGCGTATCGTTATTGACCCGTGGGCAGTGATTTAATAGTGTTTACATATCGACGGGATTTGTTTACCAAATAAGACCACGGATGGCACTCAAAACTAAAGAGGAACGAAAGGGGGGATTTGGTTTCCAAATTAAATGCTGTCCTGCGTTTCCAGCGCAGGCATAGAGGCTCTGAGAAGTTCATATTGAGCACAAAAACAACACTGAACCAATGCAAGCCATTACATAGGATTCAATACTGTGAAGTGAACGGCCAATATAATCTGTTATCAAGTATGTCTTTATATTTAGAATCAATTTATATTATATTCAAAGTCAATTTAAATCCTTAAGTAGTCTTCTACTACCAACACCCAACACACAACACAGGAGCTACTTCAACAGATCCTCCTACCTGGAGTCTAGCAGAGGGTCTCGGTGCATGGGGGGGGTGCTCAGAGGCTTCCCTCCAGAGTGGGGGTCCCTGGACATCTTAATGGGGTCAAGCAGACCCCCCTTCTTCCCTCTCCTCAGGTCACCATCTGGAGACACAAAACAATCCACCAACTGCGTTTAAAACCAAACAGACTCTTAACCCCCATATCCAGCTCGTTCTACGGTGTAACTGGAGCTGGTTCTTAGCTGGGGGATCCTACTGCCTGTAAGAGAGCTCACACATTTCTTGTACAATGTGTTTATGTGTTCATGATCTTAGGTTATGAAGCAGGCAGTGTTGGCCAGTTGGCCATATGTGTTCGTAAGCTAGCTAGCAGTGCTAGCAGTGGGAGCAAATCCCCCGATTGGTACAGATTCAGGGTAATATTTCTCCTGGCTGGGACGAGGCAGCACTCAGCAAACTGATTTACCCTCTGATAGATCCTCAATCAGGCCTTCCTCTGAGTCTCTCCCCCACCCACCCTCTCTCACTCAACACACGACACACACGTCCCCAGTGGCGGTCTGTACCTTCCCCGTCCAGCAGGAAGCAGGTGAGCAGCTGCGGCCGCACCTCCTCCAGCACCGAGCAGAAGCAGTAGAAGGCGCCGGGCCCCTTGGAAGAGAGGCTCTCCAGGAACACCTCGGCCCGCCGCCGGCTGGACGCCTGGGCCAGGACCTCTGTGTACTCGGCCAGCGAGAACACCTTGTTGTACACCAGGTAAGGCAGCACGCTGCTCACGTCCAGCTCCTTCAGGATGCGCTCCCGGTGCCGTGTCAGGATCCCGGCCGTCCAGCGTGTCCTCTTCCTGCTGCAGGGCCTCAGGCGGCCCGCCCGGTACTGCCGCTGCAGCTGCCTCCTGCGCCTCTTCACCAGCCACCTCTTGGAGCCGAACCTCTTCCTGTCCAGCAGGCCCGCCAGCGCCTCCTCCACCGCCACGGCCACTCGCCCCCCCAACGGAGGGATGTGCATGTCTCAGGCCAGGGGGTCCGGCGCGCAGCCAGTGTTTCCCCAGACGTCCTTCTGGGTGTTGTGGCGGATCTGGGACAGGAGCAGACAGATCTGGACAGCGGTCCTGTCCTGACTGGCTACTTACAGACACTAAGAAGATTAGCCAGGCTGCCAGGTTGGCTAATACACGCTGCTTAATGAATTAACAGACATATGTCTGTTTTCATGACATTACAATCCTCTGAAGATAATCATTCTGTGCATAATCCGGCAGCCCCAACGTCCAAACATGCATTTGGGTATAGTTAGCTGGTTCAGATTTATTTGATTTGGAGGAAAGTAAATCACTTGAAACGCTTATTAAACCGCCACTTCAGACGCACCAACACCGCACAGACAGCGGTGCATGTGGCAGTTAATCACTAAATACTAGCGGAGCGACCTCTGACCACAATACCCAGAGGAGGTCACCCAATAGGTAAAGCCGACAGGACAGATATGGTCCTCCCTCTACTTATTAAAGCTCATCCTTGAGTAAGGCATGTAGCATATCACGGCTAAGGCTTTAAACAAGGAGCGATATTTAAATGGCGGAAATATAAATATATTCACAATCAGCGTGGTTGAGGGGAACAGAGAAAAATAGGAAAAGCAAAGGCAGTGAGTCATTAGCAACATATAGTTTACTGGACAGAGTAATATTGAAATAACTACGGTAATGTATAATACTGTACGTGTCTACTCATTTTGTATCATTCCTTAATGTTGCATTGAGGCATTTTGGCTTTTTACCAGAAGAGGGTGCAGTTTGATATCGAGAAATAGCAAGCTGAAGAATTGCAAATGTGTACACCGACGCCGACACAGACACACACACACCAACACACACACACAAACACACACACACACACACACACACACACACACACACACACACACACACACACACACACACACACACACACACACACACACACACACACAGACACACACACACACACACACACACACAAACACAAACACACCCCTTTACCCAAGCCAGCACAAGGGCAAGAAAAACATACACACACACACACACAGACACACACACACACACACACACACACACACACACACACACACACACACACACACACACACACACACGCACACACGCACACACATACACACACGCACACACACACACACACACACACACACACACACACACACACACACACACACACACACACACACACACACACACACAACTAATATATTATTCTATGTATATCCTTGTGTGACATTTGGATACAATCCGCACAATTCCCTTTTACCTGACCACCATAATAGCTCACTACAAAGCTGTTTATGAAAGAAGTTATTCTTGTTATTTTGGATATTATGTGAATGTAGCCTACAGCTTCATTCCTTGGATCTCCTGCTATCAGTGTTATCATAATTAAATTACTTACTTTATTTATACTGGCTTTTAAAAGAGTCTGCCTCCTTTACTATCAATCTGTCTTATGTGTGAATTTTCCTCAATATCAACCAGGTAAATAGGTGCACATTTCACGGGTTCACCTAAAGACATATTCCCTTCGTCCCCAGGAGAGTTACATTCTGCTTAGTCAATAGCTTGCTCAAAAAAAGATTCTCATAATTTCAGAATGGACAAATAGGTCTCACTTCTTGTAGGATTACCCATGGTCGTGTTAGCAAATGTTTGGCTTGGTCTATCGGCCTGCGTGCCAGAACACAGCCCTAGACAAATACAAGCGATAGGTAAAGTGTTCAGTAATACTTTGGAAATACCTTTTCATACCAAAGCAAGCGTGCAAGGCTTACTGAAACAGGGCAGTGGGTGTCTATATTATTTCCTCATGGGGTAAGTTGGTTGTTTGCAGACAACCTGGACAAATATACAAGGAAAATAATTGGACTAGATAAGATTTAATTTCAATGAAACTCGATTAAGGGTGAATTTATTTGGAGTGTAGCATTGATAACATTACAATGAGCACAATCTGTTGAAGATAATGAGACGTATTTACACGTTACAATACTGGTCACTAAATTATTTCCTTCTGGTAAGAGATGCAGGAACCATTCCTGGGTAAATGCTGCATGCTTCTTTAAGTCAAATTGTTTTTTTTGTGGCGAGAGTCTAAGCAGACCAATGGACCACATTTGTTCCAACAACTAAAATGGGTAAACAAAGCTTGTAAAATGCATGTTGTGTCTATTAGAATGTGAGAAGTCCAGAGCTTTCATTGAGAGATTGAGTCTTCTTTCTCTGAGCTGTTTATCTGTTTGCCTTACTTTTAAATTTAGATCGGCCAAACTGAACACAAACTAATGATTCTCTGGTCTTGTATGTTGTCATATTTTCCTCTACTTATCTATGCATCAGTATGCAGCAAGGGCGATTAAGCTAGGAGTAATCATAATGAATAGAATAGCATGTCATGGCAAAATACCCTTTTCATGTGTTCGACAAACACAGGTGTTTCTCATAAAACGAATAAGTAGATCAAGTAAAGTAAAGTTATCCTTTATTGTCCCTTTTTGGGAGAAAATTCCCATGGACCCATGCAGAGGAGTGACCTTGTCAGAGGTCGACACACATGGGTACACGGCACCCCGGGAGCAGGGGGCAGCCGAAGTGCAGCACCCGGGGAGCAGCTGGGGGTTTCAGGGGCCTTGCTCAAGGGACAGGAGAGGGCTGCAGAACTACTCCCCCGCCCCACACACATTTTTGCCTACCGGTCGGGATCGAACCAGCCACCCAAGTTATATAAACTCATAAGCTTATATAACTTCATTTTTTTTCCCTTTACTATTTTGTTTGGTCTTAAACTTAAATGATGTTGACCAAAAATGTTTGACTCTCATTATATTCCCATTGGACCCCTATTGCTTCCGTTCAAGAAACTTGGACGGAAGTTAACTAACCAAAGATGATTAACTGAAAAACTCAGTTTGGACCATGAATAATCCAGTACTTCACAGTCATTTTGTATTCGTCGTTAGACATATATCGTGATGTTTTGTTATAGGTTTGTCTAACAATATATTGATTATTGCAGAATTGCTCTATCGTGATATTATCGGTATCACGGGCCATGTATCGCGTATCATATTGTGAGGTAGCCTGTGATTACAGCCCCTAGTCACGGGTGTCTTGTATTAGGCTGAGAAGGGCTTGGCCCTGTATCTGTGAGGGACTTTTCACTGCAGCCTGTCAAAGCAGGGTCAACACTGGAGAAATGAATCACCCAGTGAGCCAGCATGATCAATATCAGGGCCTTGGGCCCCCTAAATTGAACAAGGCCATAATGAAGCTGATTAATTACACCTGTGTTTTTCCCTGCAGTGATGTATCAAAATGCCTCCCTAGGAAAAGGGCTATAAAAGGGCTAGAAAGAGGTTTGACCTGCTTCGAGCCTGGTCGGCCTTATCGGCTTATTGGGAATAGGCAATAACACGTTCAAATATTAAACATGTGAGGGAGGTGCAGATAAGAGAATGAATAACGTTAAATAAAGGAAAACCATGCTATCTATTGCAATCTTTTATCTATTTACTTTATTTTTAAAATGATAAATGAAGTATTGAACGATGGAAAAACAAATGTTTGGTCTGGTTCGAATGCCAATCGGGCCAGTCACCAAAACCTGCATACCATTATACAGTATGTATTTTGTCTGAATATAAATATATATATATATATATATATATATATATATAAATATATATATAAATATATATATACATTTAACTTGTATATTATAGTATCTTACTTATATATTATAGAACATATCATTAAACTCCTTGTAGCTTTATAACCAAGAGTTATAGAACATGCCCATTCAGTTACAGTACAAACTCCTCCAACTCATTTCAGTTCATGTAAAAGGCACTTTATTTAGTCGCTCTTATTTCCATGGTTTAAACAGCACACCACTATGTTAAAATTCCAGAAAATAGTTATATGAAAGATGTACATTACAGATCAATGTGGATAAGGCACTGAGAAAGCGACGTAAAGCTTTGAGAAATAATGGGAATTTCAACTTGCAAACCCACAATCTTGAACATCAGCTTATCTTCCATTGTAAACGCTGCATTTGTTTCTACTCTAACTTGGACTCCCTCTCTCCATCTCCGACTCTCTGGTGAGCCAGGCGCTGGGGTTAGAAATTCTCGTAGTGATGGACAAAGTGGGCCTGGTCCTTCTTGTTCATCTGCTGGCAGGCCTTTTCCACGTTCTTGGTCAGTCCCGGAGGTCCACAGCTGAACACGCCCATTTTATGAACCTGAAAAAACACCCAATAAAAGAAGACATAGTGAGATGTCTTATGAGCACACGTCCCTGACCATACAGTGGCTAAGGTGGTGGGGAGAAAGGTTTCAATCTATCGCTTTGATAGGCCTAACCCTCTAGGCAGTCGGCAGCAGTCCTTCTATGTATAAAATGTGTGTTTTTCAAATGATTTCGACCAGCCCAAAAAAGGACCAACCAGTGTGCGATCATTAATTTTTTTTAACTGTGCTGTGAATAAAACCAGTTACATTGAGAGGCACAGTCTGATGTTAGAGTCTTTCACCACTTCGTCTTCAGCGGAGTCTGATGATGAAATCGAATCGCAACCGTTTATCTTAAAGTTGTCATTCCCCAAGAAATCGTTTAATCTTGTTTCTTTTGAAATACCAATATCCATTCTGAACGTAAAAATGTTATTCTACCTCGATTGCCTGCATTAGCAAATTGAAGTAAATAGATGGCCTCGCCCACCTTGGCTTGCGACGGCCCACGGGAAGACCGGGGCACCGCGGGAGTCTATCTGGCCGGTAGTCGATCTGGCCGGGAGTCGATCCGGCCGGGAGTAGATCCGACCGGGAGTCGATCCGGCCAGGAGTGGCACTAGTGCCCGGGCCGCGGCCACGGTGTGCTCACGCTGACGCGATGCGACTGGAGTCGTGGGAGTGCCAGGGCCGCGGTCACGGTGAATGAATGTCGTATCCAACCATTTCTACCTCGACTCTTATTTCTTGGCCGAGCGCTGCTCTCTCTCTCTCTCTCTCTCTCTCTCTCTCTCTCTCTCTCTCTCTCTCTCTCTCTCTCTCTCTCTCTCTCTCTCTCTCTCTCTCTCTCTCTCTCTCTCTCTCTCTCTCTCTCTCTCTCTCTCTCTCTCTCTCTCTCTCTCTCTCTCTCTCTCTCTCTCTCTCTCTCTCTCTCTCTCTCTCTCTCTCTCTCTCTCTCTCTCTCTCTCTCTCTCTCTCTCTCTCTCTCTCTCTCTCTCTCTCTCTCTCTCAGACATTTGCACGTCGTTTCTCCCCGGCCACCTCCTCCAACACAGAACAGCGGGAAACAGGAGCACCAGAGCATTGATTTTCACCAAAACCGATCCACAGGGCATTCATTGCTAATAGTGACCACGGAAAAACATTTTTTAATCAATACAGCTTATTTTTGTTGCAAACAAGCTCCCTTTTTCCAGAATGGCAGTTCACTGGACACATTCCTACATAAAGGAGAAGCTCCCAGTCCACTCAGAAGTTGGGGCCTCATCATCTTCTTCTTCTATTGAGTTCTATGGCGTTCATAACTGCTACATTACCACCATCTGCTGGTCCAGCCCATCGAGGGGATGTGTGGGGGGACCCACCTCTGGGTGCACCTCTTGCAAGGAGCTTAAAAACGCCACAAAGGGCGGGCGGCCGAAGTGGGTGATGGAGCGCAGGCCTGTGAACAGACTCCGGTTCCACACCTTCTGGAAGTGGCGCTCGGTCACATACTGCACACACACACACACACACACACACACACACACACACACACACACACACACACACACACACACACACACACACACACACACACACACACACACACACACACACACACACACACACACACAGACACACACACAAACACACACACACACACACACACACACACACACACACACACACACACACACACACACACACACACACACACACACACACACACACACACACACACACACACACACACACACACACACACATTTTTAATAGATAAAGATCTTTGTTGACAGAGGCTCAGCTGTGTCATGGCCTGTTACCAAAAGACTGCAGCTGCCGCTTAACCACGCCCCTTTTGAGCAATATAAATGCATGGGCTAAAAATGTTGATATTAACAATGGTGTCTTAATGTTAGAATGTTCCTGTCTTGATTCAGGGGACTGATCTGCAATAGAGGACGGCCTACAGCCCGAGTAGTCTGAGATGATGTAAATATTGGAATACCTCCATTTGCATTTAGCTTTATTCTGTTTTTCTATAGCTTTATTCTTGGGTTTTTTCTATTTTTAAAGATACTACTGTCCTATACTTTCTGATGTCACACCCTTTGCTGTAATGTCAGCCATCCCGTCTTATTTTGATGAGAAACACAATCATAAGAATTATTAGATAAAATTAATTAATAGGCCCTGCAAAACTGGTGCAGAACACATTTGTAGTTTTGTAGTAACAGCAGTACATCTTTCCCCTGTGCCTCTGAACATAACCTTTACAATTGTCACACATTGAATGCAATGAAGAAGAGATCAATCAGGCTGAGTTACCAGCATGGTGGTGCGCAGGTCAAACTTCTGGGCCAGCTGGGTGATGTAGATGTGGACCGACACCAACTCCAGGGTGTCCATCTCCTCCACCTCGCGTACGATGTCAGACACCCACTCAAACTGCCGCTGGGTCCGCGTCACCCAGATGAAGTAAACCTTCACAAGAAAGAAACATTAGACCTGTTCCGAACATCTGGGATGCTTTGGTGGAATATCTCTGTGTGGTAACTTGAGTGGATGTACCTTTTTACACTGGATCTTGGCCTTGTTGGAGGACTTGACCACCAGGTCCTTCAGGATGGAGGCGAACGGGGTGACCCCGATGCCCCCGCCCACCAGGACAGACACATCGAAGTCGATCCACTCCTGGTGGCCCTCCCCGAAGGGCCCGTCCAGGTAGAGCTGCCCACAGACAGAGAGATTAGATTAACCATCATAATTATATGAAACAAACCATGCTACCAGACCAAGATATCAAAGGGGAGGCTTCTGCTTAGGAGGGTTTCAGCCTAACAGTCAGGGGTTTGAAACCCAATATCCACAGGCAACCTTGGAGTGAGACGCCTAACCCCTACCTTCTCATTATTCTACTCGAGCCAAAAATATCTAAAAAGGACCTAAAGTCATTGTCTAGCCCAAAGGTACACAAAACACAAAGCACAAAGCACCTAGCACACAGCACAGATCACGAAGCACGAAGCAACGTAGCAACGTAGCTGTATCATCTCTTCAAATAGAACTCGGGTCTATTTTGGGCTCAGAAATTCCACCACAGTACTTTGCGAGGGCCCGATGTGGCCACATGTCACGTGGGCTGGGGCCGGACACCGTCAGGCTAGCAGGCTAGCCCAAGGCTAGCTGAGGGTCAGGGGAGGCGCAGGGCACCTTGGGGTGGAAGCCCAGCTCCACCAGGCGGTCCTCCGTGTAGAGCTCCCGCAAGTGGCTGGTCCAGGGCCCCACGGCGCGGATGTGCAGGCTGAGGTTCTCCTCGTGGGGGGCCGAGGTCAGGGTGAAGGGGTGGTACTCGTCGGTGCCCAGCATCAGGCAGGCGATGCGGACCCACTGGCCCGAGCGGTACACAAAGCCCTGGGGCCGCTTGAACTCCAGGTGGGTGACCCCTGCAGGGCGGCAGCGCAGAAGGAGGGATGGAAGGTAATACTCTAATCATTCTCTAATAAAAGATTGGGACACATGCTGAGACCTAAATGTGTAATTAGAAGTATGTTTCTTCCTTCTCCTCACATTCTCTGGTCTCATCTTCCTGTTGCGCAACATTCTCACTCTGGAGAACCTGAGCTACAACACAGCGTCTATGCTCAAACCAGACATATAGAAACTGGTTTTGGACCGATTCTAAGAAGAAAGTCATCCTGTTAGGAGACAGGGCAGCGACGTAGACCTCCCCTGACGTAGACCTCACCTGACCTAGACCTCGCCTGACCTAGACCTCTGCTCATCTTTCACCTCACCTGATCTTGACCTCAGCTGACCTCACCTGACGTAGACCTCACCTGACCTAGACCTCACCTGACCTCACCTGACGTAGACCTCAACTCACCTGACCTCACCTGACGTAGACCTCACCTGACGTACACCTCCCCTGACCTAGACCTCAGCTGACCTCACCTGACGTAGACGTCACCTGACCTAGACCTCACCTCACCTGACCTCACCTGACGTAGACCTGACCTCACCTGACGTAGACCTCACCTGACGTACACCTCACCTGACCTACACCTCCCCTGACCTAGACCTCAGCTGACCACCTGACGTAGACCTCACCTGACCTAGACCTACACCTCCCCTGACCTAGACCTCACCTCACCTGACCTCACCTGACGTAGACCTCACCTCACCTGACCTCACCTGACGTAGACCTCACCTGACGTACACCTCACCTGACCTACAACTCCCCTGACCTAGACCTCAGCTGACCACCTGACGTAGACCTCACCTGACCTAGACCTCACCTGACCTCACCTGACGTAGACCTCACCTGACGTACACCTCACCTGACCTTCACCTCCCCTGACCTAGACCTCAGCTGACCTCACCTGACCTCACCTGACGTAGAGGTCACCTGACCTAGCCCTCACCTGACCTAGACCTTACCTGAGGGCAGCAGCTCCGCCCTGAGGACGGGGATCTCCACCTTCTTCCTGCTCAGGCTGATCAGCTTGTCCAGGAGGAAGATGAGTGCCGGGGGGATCAGATAGATGTAGAAGCGGGGTGATTGTAGCAGGGCGAAGCTGCCGTGGACCACCGTCTGGTGGGGAGCACAGAACCACAAGGCCAAAGGTCAATGGGGGAGAGTGTGTGGAGGATGGCTGGTTTCAGCGTCCCCACTGGCCGAGTCAGATTGGGCTCTGGGGCTAGGCGAGGCTGCACACCATTTGTGCATTGACCCATCAGTGTGCACAGGTTAAACCCGCCATCTCCACCCACACTGAGGAAGAGGTCTTCTGCATGGCAACAGGGAGCACCAGGCCATACATCATCATCTGTAAACCTTCCAATGAACTGTAGTACGATCCCCTCCACGCTGCGTCCTCGTCTGGAGGAGTCCTATAAAAGTCCCCTAGGTGGAGTCTGGCATCGTCCTTTGACATGGTAATTTCAAGTAGGCTATATAGGTTTCCTTTTGTATATTCATATTTACAAATGGTATTTATTTTATTTATGATGTACTTATTCCTGTCCTGTATTTCTGCTGCTGTTAACTTCCCATCTGAAATTAATATGGTACATTTGGTCTTCTGGTATTTGAGCTTAATACCCGGGGGACATCTACTTACAAGAAGGTACACCACAACGTAGAGGTAATGTGTGATCCAGAATCCACGGAAGCTTATGCGACGGAAGACATGGGAGGCGAACACGTACATGAAGGCCAGCACGAAGAGCAGCAGGACGCCAGTCATGCCTGAAACAAAGGTGCAAGATGGTCATAAAGCAGAACTACAACCAACCACAGGCCCTATGGGGGTTGTAGTTCTACTGTGAAGCCAGCTTCACTCTTCACTCTTCACACATTACCTGGCACCGTTTGAAAGAACCAGTAGTACCACTTTAGCGGAAGTTCAGATCTGAGAAGAAAGAAAATAAATGGTTGACTCGCTAAATGCTCATTATATATTTGCAGGGACGTACAGATATATAATATATATATGTATTATTTCCAATTACCCATTGTTGGGCAACACCTTGGGGAAGAGGCAGGCGAGGATGTTGAGGTCACTGATGGAGAAGATGTAGAGGTTGACCACGTGACCCAGGCTGTGAATAACTATGATGGAGGAGGAGGAGACAAGGTTAGGTTATGACAACACAAGCGGCGCAAGGTCGGACCACCGGAGCCCATCTCGCCATGTTCTAATTAAAGCCGCCGGCGTGGCAGCGGAGTGATCCACTACCTGACATCAGGATGGCTATCATGGCCATGAAGCGGTGGAAGTCGATGGCGGCGTCGAAGGGGATGTAGCGATTGAGGAAGGTCTCCCGCAGCAGTGTGATGAGGTTGCGGCACACGGTGAGCAGCATGTAGGGGAACAGGAAGGATATGGCGGCGGCGGAGCCCCGCGACACGATGATCCCCACCATCGAGGTCTCCGGGACACCAGACGCGTCGGCCTGCAGAGCGTAGTCTAGACGCCGCGGGGCGGGGGCACATGGAGTGGGCCGAGGACAGCTCAAGGTTAAAGATACCCTGTCATGGTTTTTAATGAGTTCATAATTGCATTTAGGGGTACTACTAGAATAGGGTTACATGCCTGTAGGTTAGAAATACCCCTTATTACTCTCAAACCGTTAATTTCTGCAAAACCAATTTCAGCGACTTTCAAAAACGTTCTGATTTGTATCATGTTTCTTTAAGGTCCCCCTCCCGTAGCCCAGTGTGCTGTGATTGGTCAGCACGCCCACTATATTACGATTGGTTGAACGCTTTTCGCATGTGTCTGCAAACACCTGAGAAGCAGGTAGTCAGGATGCAGGACTTCAGCAGCGACCACTGCAGGTTGACGTCACACTTTTCCGGAAGTGAAGTAGAGGCTAATGTAAAGTAGAGGCTAAAGTAAAGTAGAGGCCAGAGTAAAGTACAGGCTAAAGTAAAGTAGAGGCTGAAGTAAAGTAGAGGCACTGAGTAAAGTAAAGGCTATGGTGAAGTCCAGTGCACCGATTCACATTCGTGTGAAATTTATTTCTTAAGCCTCAAGCAAGTGGTGCAACGTGTAGAGAAATTCACATTTTTGCACCCAAATGAATGAGGTCATATCTTACAGTGATGCTAAAAATAGTCATTAGCAGAGGACTTGAGATGATTCCAGGGTACCAAAAATGTCTCTGAAACGTTGTCCACATGATTGAGCACTAACGAGACTGCGAGACATGAGCTACGCAGGCGGCATTAAAGTTTGAGCGCAAACAAGCTGTTTCACGCACTTATTGAGGGCAGTTCTCAATGGGCGCGAAGAGGCTTAGAATTTTCTAGCTTAGCAGACATAAAAATGCTAAAACGTAAACAAATGTATACAGAAGTAATACAACAATTTAAAGCAAAGGGTACAGTTGAAAAAGCATGATATCACCTTTAAATGGGCTGTCATGGAGCAATACGGGGCCACTGCCCTGACTAAGACTACAGGTCCACTCATGGTATTCTGAGACGTTGGATAAAGACCTCCCCCAAATGGATCACATCTAATCACACTGTATTGAACTAACAGGTTGTGATAGTCAATTAACAGGTCCACTCACGGTAGCATCTCTCGATGATCACACCGGCCACGATACCGTAGACCACGAGGAAACAAACGATGTGGCGGCGGTAGTTCTCCACAAAGCGCTTGAACTCCTGGATCTTCTGCTGGATGGGGTTTCGCTCATAGTGATCTCGCCTCGGCTTCACGTAGACCTTAGGGGACGCCAGGGACGACCTGACAACACATCGAGACGGACTTAGTACCCCGGCCTTTCACTTTGACATGATGTGGCGACCAAAATGTACCTTAAATAATCGAAGCATGTGTTCAGATCAATGAATGGAGGAATTGACTGCTGCAGAAGCCGTCACTCATCTAAATACTCACTTCTTCCTCTGCCGCCTGCGTAGCTCCTGTCTCGCCGTCTCGTTGGTGCTGAAACATGTGGAAAACGTTTCAGAGACACGCTTGGTACCCTGGAACCATCTCAAGTCCTCTGCTAATGACTATTTTTAGTAATCACTGTAAGATATGACCTCAATCATTTGGATGCAAAATTGTGAATTTGTCTCTACTTTACTTCGGCCTCTACTTTACTCTAGCTTTTACTCTACTCTGGCCTCTACTTTACTTTAGCAATAACTTTACTTTAGCCTCTACTTTTCTCTGGCCTCTACTTTACTTTAGCCGTAACTTTACTTTAGCCTCTACTTTCCTGTGGCCTAGTACCTGTTGGTCGGGCAGATGAAGGAGACACGTTGTTCTCGACTGAACCTCTTCTTCCCCTGCTGCTCCATTCCTGCTCGATAAACAAAAAAACACAACACACACGACTTGTTCAAACGGGGAAGCAAGAAGTAACACTTTCCGTTACTCTCTCCGATTAGGATTGACGTCATTGCGACTGCGACTGCGACTGCATTTCATCTACTTCCTACTGAGAGGGTGACACCTAAAGACGTTGGAGTTTAACGGGTTTCCTTCCAAACCTTTGACATTGAGCTCGGAGAACTGCAGATCTTTCTCGTGGTCCCGCAGGAGGAAATGAAAGTCCTCCCAGGTGATTAGCTCCTTGTCTTCGAAGCCAGCCGTCTTCAGCATGGCCAGTATCCCCTCGTCCGCCTGGCTCTTAGACAGAGCGCCATTTGAGATTTCAATGAACGACCTGTAGGGGAGGGGGGGAAGAGAGAGAGAGAGAGAGAGAGAGAGAGAGAGAGAGAGAGAGAGAGAGAGAGAGAGAGAGAGAGAGAGAGAGAGAGAGAGAGGGAGAGAGAGAGAGGGAGAGAGAGAGAGAGAGAGAGAGAGAGAGAGAGAGAGAGAGAGAGAGAGAGAGAGAGGGAGAGAGAGAGATCTTACAACTGGTAGTACATTGTTACTGCACAGGAAAGTCTGTTGGTACCACACAGACAACGACAACAACTACAGCACAAACACCTGAGCATCCTTGTGAAGTCCTCCTTGGATAAGAAACCATTGCCAGCGATGTCATGCATGGAGAACATCAGCTTGGACTTTTCCTCTGGGGAGCCTAGACAGACACATAACAGTCAAACACGAGTCCCACAGTGAGATCACCTCAAACCAGGCGGAGGACGTTGTCTCACGACCACGTGTATCCTCTCATGTGATTCGCTTTACCCTTCATGAAGATAACGATGACATCCAGGAACTCTTGGAAGGACAGATATCCGTTGCCATCTTTATCGGCCAGCGTGAACATGGAGTCCACAAACAGGGAGTCTGGCTTGAGGCCCAGAGCGTCGGCCAGCTCGGTGGCCGCCAGCTCACACTGCAGGACCTGCCGGGTCTTATGGCGGGCCGTGCCGCTCATGTCCCCCGCGTCTCTCTTCTCTATCTCCAGCACCTGCAGCGGCCCGGAGATGGCAGGGATTAAATCGCATTTCACTGTGTTGACATTAGCGATATCACCCACGTCAGCCGGGCCTGTCCACAGAACCCACTGAGGTCAAGGTAAAGGCCCCAATCTGTTCTCTCAGCCTGAGGTCTGACCTCAAACAAACGCTGACACCGACACCGTGACCACGACCGGAGCGGCTACGTGTTCTACCGCTGCGTCGGAATATGAGACCAGGTGAGCGCTGTTGGTTACCTCGGAGAACGCATGGCGGATGAATGTTTCCACGATCTGAGCCCGCTGTTCCCTGGTCAGCGCCTCGCCCAGGATGTCCTTCTCTCTCATCTGCGTCACGGCGATCTGCTGGCCCGACCCCTCCGCCTCGGGGTTCAGCTGCCTCACCAGCTCTGCTCGCTTGCTTTCGTCTTCAAAGAACAACACCTTGTGTGGCAGGAGAGGGAACACAACAGGCTTGTGATTGGCTGATGGATACAGAATGACCCATTATGAATCTGAATCTGATGAAGCCACTGTAATGCCTCACACACCTTCACTTTGATCAAATTTAAACACAGATTTTTTACATTTCTATCCTTGATTTCTAGGGGGCAGCCTATATCTGCAGGTATACACCAACTCCATCACAATGGGTGGACTCACCAGGTCGTACTCTTTGGGTACTTTGAGCAGCAGTACTTTCTGCTGGTGGTCATTGGAGAGAAGAATCTTCAGGCTGGTCTGGCTACCAAGGTTGAGGCTGCGGAGGACCGAGCCAGCGTGGTCAAACACCTGCACCCTCCTCTTCTCGTTGACCTCCACACTGACGGACTGCAGGGGCTTCTTATGACCGCACCACTCGTAGGCTGAGAGGGGTCAGGGAGGGGGAGAGGGAGGGGGGCCCAAGGTTATTCAGCTAGCGGGACATTGCATGAAAAACAGGAACAGAGATTGCAAGAAGAGGATAGTGCTGTGGTCAGGGGGTTTGAGTCCCAGCTGAAAGATTAAGGGTTTAATTTCACCCGATATCCAGCATCCATCTGGAGGTGACCTTGAGCTGACTTACGACAACTAAATGCTAACCTACACATAAATGACATATATACAGTATATACATATATATATATATATATATATATATACATACATATATATATATATATATATATATATATATATATATATATATATATATATATGTACATATAGATACACAAAACATATATCTGTAGGTCACTTTTGACTTACAGTGTAAGGGAGATAAAAAAGAGACTGAAAGTCAGCGAGAAACAAAGCAAAAATTAGAGAAAGATAGCTAGAAAGAAATAAAGCAAGCAAGAAATAAAGAAGGGGCTTTACAGTGACCGATGTCTCCTACCCATGATCCCAGAAGCAGGCTCTTCTGTTCCCCTCACTGCCATTCTTCTCTTCTTAAACCTTTTGTACCTGGCCTTACGGATATACGCCACCATACAAGCCACAATAAGGCTCACTGTAGGGATAGAGTCAAAATAATCCCCAATGAACACTAAGAACATCGCAGATAGCCTTTCAAATGGCAATACTTCATGTTGATGCAATGAATCTGTGAAGATATAAGGACCACCGACCCACTGGGAACAGGAACAAGCACACAACGAAGATGCCGAAACCAGCTTTGCTCCCGTCAAAGTAGTTGAGTGTGGTGAATGGGGTGCAAGGGTGAAGCCCTGAAGCATTGACTTGTGCTGGCTGAGCACACGGGTCACCTGGGTGGGATAAGAGAGCACAGAGAACGTTTTCCATCTGTTGTTCTCAACGATACACCGTTATTATCGCATAATGAGCATTAAGTCGACTGACCGTCCATCCATAGGAAGACGTGTTCCTGCACGTCGCCGGCCTCTGCCCCGGTGACGGCCACCAGGACATCATGGTACGTCACCTTGCGGAGTGCCTGGATCTCGCTGGGGGTGAACAAACTGCAGACAGACAAAGGCTGGTCGGCCACTTTCATGGTTGTAGAGGACACAAGATCTCTTAAGTAACATTGAGGCTTCTGTTTGGTCTTTGTTATAAAGGGGCTGTAGCTACAAAGGAGTTTTTACCCATTCTGCCTGTTCTCGAACCAGAAGCGGTCTCCATTTCGGATGCGCTCAAACTGATCCAGGACGACCCTGGAGAACACTGCCCCCGGGCCGTGGAGAGCTTCCAGCAGGCCTCCGGGGAAGAGCTCCAGTTTGGAGACGTCTCCGTCGTACAGCTCTGCAACATCCCGGAACAACTGCAACCACAGCAAAGGCATGGAGCACATCCTCATCTACTGCTTAGCCAATGCAAGGGCTGGACAAGGAGCTGCTAAGCTACACATCTCTGCAGATCAGTGACTGTTGAAGACAGTTGGAATGTGGCAGTGTTACCCAGGCAATGACCTCCTAAAGTAATAATATGAGTCATGACAGCAGGAAAATACCCTGTGCTACACTGTTACACTGGGATCAGTGGTGGATCAGTAGGCTACCTGGGCTACACTGTTACACTGGGATCAGTGGTGGAGCGGTAGGCTACCTGGGGTACACTGTTACACTGGGATCAGTGGTGGAGCGGTAGGCTACCTGGGCTACACTGTTACACTGGGATCAGTGGTGGAGCGGTAGGCTACCTGGGCTACACTGTAACACTGGGATCAGTGGTGGAGCGGTAGGCTACCTGGGGGTTGCTGCGGTTCAGCTCTGGGTTGATCTCACCGAACGTCATGATGGCAGGCAGATCCAGGGCCTGCCTCACCTCGCTGTAGGTTGGGATGCCGAAGTCCCGCCCCCTCTGGATGGTCAGAGCCACCAGGTCCGAGCGGGAGAACCTAAGGGGACCATACATGTAGTCTGGCAGGGCGGAGATCAGATTAGAGATGGGACCGTTGTTCTACTCCTCAGGTGTCATAATGAACAGCTATTGGTGAACAAGAAGGGTTATGATCATGAACCTCTCAGGTCTTCCACGACCACATTGTCGGTCCTCTCTGCGATCTGCGAGGCCATGCCCATGACAAGGTCGTCCACGTCCTGACCGGTCCTCATGTTCACACTCTGGTTGAAACAGTGCCGACGAAATAAAGCAACGGACGATTTAAGCCGAACCGCATGTCAACAATGCTGATTCTATACAGGCTTGGAAAAGAACTGCTCACATATGATATACATATAGAGCACACCTCGCCCCACAGGGAACCATATTACTGATCAGCCAAAGAATATGGCAAGATGGGAGAAGGTACCTCACGCTTCCAGAAGCTGTTACACAGACGCAGTGCAGGGGAGAGGCTCCCGTCGGCATTCACCACCTCCCGGAAATGGCAGGTTCTGTTCCTGCAATGTGACCAAGTGGAAGGCTTTGTTTAAACCATCTTTCTTTTAGAACAACACTTCCTTAACGACCAGTACCTCATGTAGACGCCAGGTGGGACCGCCGTGATGCCAAGGCGGATGGCAGCCACTTCAAACTCAGGGGAAATCCCTGGGTCAACAAACTTCTGATAACCTTAACACACACAGAAGCACACCATGTAGACGTGCAAGCATATAAAATCAAAGCAGGGTAGGTTCATATATTTGAGTGTAATCTGATATAAAGATATACGTGAAACCTGGCCCAGGTCCACTTAGCCTACATCTCCTTCTGCCTTACTCAGCAGAAGCTTGAGAGAGCCTGCCTGCTGACAGGGCACATATTTGTTCAACAGCGCCAGAGGTAGCTGAGCTAATAGAGGCTTGCGGTCAGCAGTCTATCGCCTGCTCCTCCTCCCCCTTTGTGTCCACAGAATCCTTTTCCCTCTGCTCACCTGGATACAGCGGAAGAGTCCTGTTGCCGAGGTACACAGGGAGCCACTCATACAGGGCGATGTTCTGTGGAGCAACAAAGGAGGAAACTAAACACACAGCTGATGACCTGAAGTGTCTCCAAATATCTCCCTATATGATGTACACAGTCCATATCTACTCTTCATTCTTTCTCCATTGTTTGTTCTTTCCCGTGGCGATGAAGGTCCTTTGTGGACCTGCAGTGTTGTCATACTAATGATGTCATTTGATTGATGATTGATGTATTTGAATGATTGACCGGCCCAGGGAGTGCATGAAAGCTAGCCTTCCCGTCCAACGCTGACACATGGACAAAGAGGTACTTCACCCCGTACCTGGAGTGTGGCCACCACGGTCTTCCTGGCGTGCTGGAACAGCTTTTCATCTGACCATCCAGGCTGCTCCATTTTCAGCCGGACGGCCAGGTAATTGTGGTAACGAAACCAGATAATCCCCTCAGCGGCTGTGAACAGGTTCTCATTGGCCCAGGCATTGCCAAACTCTGGACACAGGAGGAGGGGGGGGACATTTCCAGTTGGATCTACATGATAACGTGGCTCGGCAGCATGGTAGAAACAAACACACAGATACCATGTTGAGGCTATGGTGAAATCATGAAGCGTTGATGTTATGCTCAAGACGTGTAAGTTTCATTGTTATGTTCTTGTCCCTTCACTGGTATGGGCCCCCTCCGACCACTAATGGAGTGATAATGACAGATGTTTGTTTCCAAAGGGGCCTGAGAGCTGAAGGTTACAACAGTCCCAATCCCCAGCCCCACCACCACCCAGGCCGGGGTAATAACAAGACGCACGCACACCACGCGGGAGCAACAAAACACGGGTTTGGGTGGGGCTACGCTGCGGGCCTTCTGGTCGGAGCGCCGATGATTTGCTGTGGTGAGCTTAACAATCCGTTTACACAATAGAGAGTCAGCACACGTCACAAACACACACACACATGTCATTGTAGGCTCTACGCCGTGTTGGGAGAGCGTAACCCAGGGGATGCCAATTGTCTTTATTGTCATCTGAGTTTTAACATAAACTTGATAACAAAGATGCTTAAACCAAACTATCAGACCTGGACCACAAAAACTTTCTTTCTTTCTTTCTTTCTTTCTTTCTTTCTTTCTTTCTTTCTTTCTTTCTTTCTTTCTTTCTTTCTTTCTTTCTTTCTTTCTTTCTTTCTTTCTTTCTTTCTTTCTTTCATTTATTGACGATGCTACATCAGAAAGGAAGAGGCCCAGCTTGCATGTGTTAGAGTGAAGTGATGTGTTACCGTAAAGACCGGCGGGACCATGGTCGCCCGTGGAGGGGTCCGGGGCGCTCCACATGCGCAGGTGAACGTCCTGCCGGGGCATGTTCCACTGGTGGCCCGAGGTCAGGAGCCCCCCAGAGAAATTCCGCAGGGTGTCAGACCAAGAGGAGGAGGGCCCGTAGATGGAGCTGCCGTCAATCCAGGCTGTCACCAGGTTCACCTGCAGCCCCCAGCGGACCAGGAACAACAGAGTCACGTCAAGGAACCCCACTCACGGCTGTACTGGGAGGCGAGGTGTGGGTCCATGTGAGGATAGCGTCTGTCACTTATGGACACACAATGGTTCTGTCTGCGGGTGATTTTCTGCTGACCGTTTTCGTGTTAATGGGCTAAAATGTTAACACAACAATCATAACCCTCACAAAAACACAGTTGCAAAATGACAACAATCCCTTTTGTAAAGATAAATGAGTTTATGAGTCGGGGGATTTGGATTTCATTGACTCCACTGACATGTCCATTACTTCCAAGTTTCTTGTTCTCGTCTCCTGGATTTCTCAAGATTGAACGTAGGTAAAAAGGTTTTGAATAGCTATTGTGATAATGACAATGTCTAGTCGACATAATAATGAACATTTAGCTATTCAGTTAACCAGCCACATTACATGTGGATATTGCACCTCACATATGTTCACGTTAAAAAGCATCTCTCCAATAAATATGATGCAATTGATTATTTTGTGAAGACAAACATTGAATACTCAGGACCAGGTGTGTAATCACATCAGCCTTCTAATCCATCCCTCCTCCCTAATACCGGTTGTCATGTCTCCCTTCGCTCCCCCTTGGAGAGTGTGACCCCTCGGACAGTGTTGTCCGAAGGGTCACAGTCTTAAGCCATGTAGTCGTTTGCTTCATGTTTTGTATGACCCCTAAGCCAATCACGGTTTTGCTTGGTCATATCGATATTTCATTATTATTGTTACCACTTCTGACCAAAGGAATGCAATATAACAACATACCTCTCAACATGTCATCTGATTTATATATATATATATTGATATTAGTCATGTCTTGTCGTGCAGGAGTTTGGAGGGAACTAAAGTGATAACCCTGGTCGATAGGGCTTCTAAATATATAAATAAATACCTGAACCCGGGGATTATTTGGACTCTGGCCAGAGTCCTTGTCCCACGGCCCTCTGTGGAAGGGAAGCTTGACCTCTCCGGTACTGGAGGGATCGAACACCGGGTCGCCCTTTGGAATGTCGATGTTCATGAACTCAGGGGGACATCCAGGCATCCTGGAATCAAAGATCTCGAACGTCAAGTGGTAACCTGGAAAGTTGAAAAAGGCAAATCAATAAATAAATTCAACGTAGTAAAATAGAATGATTGTGTAAATGAGATGAATGGTGCTAGTCCATAATGATCATATATATATATATATACTAAGACTTTGTACGCTGATGAGGCAAAACATTTACCAAAGAAAACAGAGAGCACGGTTTGGTTGCGTGCTGAGGGCAGACCGGAGGGTCCAGCTGTCAGAGCGCGGCTGAGGAGTCGAGGGTTTGGGTGCTGCGGCTCCTGGATTGGATGGGCAACACCGTCCGAGTAATGCGCGGGCATGAGCCTCATGAGATGGGAACCTTTAGCAGAAACCTCAGTGAGTATGGACGACAGACTAGGGCAGGGCTGCAGGAGCATGTACACACTGCTCTCTGTTACTCACCGACGGCTCCGCGGTTGGGATATCCTAAATTGTTGTACCAGCCGTCACATCTTTGGACCTCCCAGTCGTTCTTAGACTGGCAAACTGGTGAAATAATAAACAATATTATATGCATTTTTTTTTTTAATTATATATATTCGCGGACCTGTGGTGGCCACTGCTAAATAAAAAATAACGTGCAAATGACATTCATCCACTTACTTTGAATCACAAGTAGGCCTAAAAAAACGAGCATGACGGGGGAACTCTGAGCGCTTTTACGCAGATCCATTGATGCGAGCGATGCGCTCCAGCGCAGTCGAGCTAAGAGCTGCTCAGAGCCGTCTGGAGACCTGCCTACTACTGCGGCTGGCTGGCTAGGGTTACAGGCATTTGATTTAGCATTTTAGTGAAAACAATGTGTTAATAAGAAGCAGTTTGGCTGAACAAAGGTAAGCATGTTGCATTTAATGTTTCATAGTTTCTAATTGAGTTTTTCAATTATGCATCCGGGCTATACAGTTGACATGAAATTACCCATTTTAAATAAAAATTGCTTTATCATATCATAAAAATTGAAATAGGAAGTAGGAAACTTACATATTATCCAAAGGAGGGGATGAGAAGTACACTGGCACGTACTGAAGTTCCAGTGCGCTGCAGGGGCAGCAGCAAGTGAGTGGGGCGACGATAAACACACTCTGCGCTTAACACACCTGTCCGTCGCCCATTAAGGAATGGCCGCAATCTGTGGCTCGCACCTCCTTCTCAAGGGATTCCGATCACTGCATCCTCCTCCCAAGTGACAGTATATAAGAAGTGTACCCATATGTCCCTGTACCATTACCACTCTCTCCCGCTCGGATCCAAACACCTCTCCACTCTCAGGTGAGCACGCTTCTCTTGTCCATTTTAACTTTTGGATTACCTTTTTTGATGAAGTGATATAATATTTTTTTGTGTGTGTGTGTGTGTGTGTGTGTGTGTGTGTGTGTGTGTGTGTGTGTGTGTGTGTGTGTGTGTGTGTGTGTGTGTGTGTGTGTGTGTGTGTGTGTGTGTGTGTGTGTGTGTGTGTGTGTGTGTGTGTGTGTGTGTGTGTGTGTGTGTGTGTGTGTGTGTGTGTGTGTGTGTGTGTGTGTGGGGGTGGGTGGATGGGTGGGTGGGTGGGTGGGCATGCATGTATTCATGTCTGTGCTTCAGTGCCATTGGACAAACATTTGTTTGTATTTATTGCAGCGAGTATACCAAAAACCTTACTCCAAATTAGCAGATTACAATACACGACATCCCCTTAAATATAACATGTGTTGAGATCTTTAATATGTTAACGTATCACAAGCTACTACGAGAAAAGCTACGAGAGTGCAAAGGGGGTCTGTTATGTCTAAACCAGGCCCGGGGTTCAAGAGCAGCATGTCCTGTGGCATCATGTCACACTTATGTTCTTACTACTTTTAAATTGCTCAAAAAGTATTCCAACATCGCTGCAAGAAACAAGACGCCTCCTGCCCTCCCTCTCTCTCTCTTTGAGCGGCTGTGTAACTGAGAGCCCCTCCGCTAACACTGTCCTCACTGTTAACACCGTCTTTCAGCCACACTGCGCCTCCACAAACCGCCAGGAAGATGACTTTCTACGATGACATTTACCCATTCTACCCGCTACAAAGGACCTCCTTCATCTTCAGCGGCGCCCTGCTCACCATTATCCTGGTGTTCCTGGTGCTGCTCACCAGTCTCCTCCTCATCCTGCCAGGCATCCGAGGCAAGGCGGTGAGTGAAACCCGAGCCTGAAACCATTAAATATAATCACGCACACGTTGGACTTGTAACACAGTTTAATCCTGTGCGGTGGTGGCGTCCACCAGGGCAGGCCCTGCCTGAACTGGGGGCTCCCCTTGGTGGTTACTAATGAAACATCTGTTCCTGCAGAGGTACCTGTGGATGGTTCGTATCATCATCAGCCTGTTCATCGGCGCTGTGATAGTGGGTGAGTTTGAATCCCTGGCTGGTTGGTGTTTCAGTGTGGAGAGCGCCGGCCTAACGCCTCTCTGTTATTTCTTCTAGCGCTGAACTTCACTAATGACTGGGCTGAGGGCTGGACGACCACTAATGCCACCTATAAGTCCTTCAGCAACGCCGTCGTGGATGCTGAAATCGGTCTGCATGTCGGGCTCTACGGCATCAACGTTACCCTCCGCGGTGAGTCACGTTCCCCGGCGTGACAGTTCTAAGCCCTTTGATTCTCAGGGATTTAAGCTTTGCACCAAACACCTATACGTTGTGTGACTAAGAAGTCTTTGTCCGGGCAGGTTCAGGCATTAAGGAGCCAAGAGTCACCCTGTCTTACTTTCGGTTGACTGATCTTATCAGCCTTTAAACAAACACCGTTGTCCCTGTGTTTGTTCTTTTTTTTCCACGCAATGCTATTTTTATACAACCTGTGATAATAATCAATGCTTACTGGTTTCCCGAACAGGAAACCCTGTGATGCAACTCAACGAGACCATCGACTACAACGAGATGTTCAGCTGGCAGGACTCCCTGGAGGAGGAGTACCAAGAAGCCCTGGAGAGAGGCCTGCCAAACCCCATCCTGTATATCGCAGAGAAGTTCACGCTCAACAGCGCCTGCGGCCTCATCTTCCAGTACAGATACTCTGGACGATACGCCTCCGCCACGCTCTGGTAAGAAACCACCACACACATCTTTTAGAACATCAATCAAACGTCGACATTCTTTGCGGGGTCCAGATCTCGATCTCCTCTCTCTGTCTCCCCAGGACGGCTTTCTGCTGCTGGCTGGTGGCCAACATCCTGCTCTCCATGCCCGTTCTCCTGTACGCCGGCTACATGATGCTGGCCACGGCCGCCTTCATCTTCTTCTCCATGGCCTCCTTCTCCACCATAATGAATCTGCCCAAGTGCGCCTTCTCCATAGGGGCGGGCACCTTCGTCACAGAGTACAGCCATTCCTTCTGGCTGGCGCTAGCCACAGGTAAACATCACCTCCACCCCAGATAACCAGCTCATTATTCCCCCCTGGTCTTTTCCCTTTGCACAGAGGGAGAATGATTGTGTTATTGTTGTGGTGGTTGTAACGAGCACTTTAACGCTCTTTAGGTGTGCTGTGTGCGGTCATTGGCATGGCGGTGGTGCTGTTTGACTGCTTGATACCAGAGAAGATGAAGCAAGCCTTCAGCATAGCCGTGGAAAGTGAGGAAGAGGAGGACGCGTACTCGGAGACGGGTTACCTGAACTCGGTGTTCCTGGAGGAAGGGCCCGTATCAGTAATCACCCTAGTAAGTGGCTAACAAAAGGGGCTCATTTTGAAGGAACATGAAACTACTCTGACGTTTCACCTGTCTGTACATAGTGATATTACTACAGTACCCATGTCCAAAGGGCTGTCATTTGATATACTCCTTTCATTGCCCAATGAAATGATTTAACCATGACTATTTTGCAGTCGTGAAAACATTAGTACTTTTCTTAAATTTGTGAATTTCTTAATGAAGTCTTTGTTTTTCTATGTTTCAGGCTAATGTATGAGGATGTCCCATCAGTCGACATTACCAGCTAATACTTGAAAATATTTAAATGAATGTCTTAAGAATGTTAGTTTAAATGTCTGTTTAACACCGTAAGTGGCGGTCATTGTTCTGTGTTGTGTGCCATTGTTTTGTAAATATAAATGTTATAATGTATACGTACCAATGCAATGTTTATCAGTTTATTGAATACCATCTGTAAATAAATGATGTAGATATAACAAGCCTCTATTGTGATATTTCCTGATGTGAAGCAGGCCTAGTCATGTAGACTGAAAACTTAGTAAAATGTAAAAGCATCAAAATCGTCCATCCTATTATGAACTGATTTGACCCCATCCTGTATATATATATTTAGGGATTTTTGAAAAAGATTTATGCAAATATGTCCACTGCATTTGAGCTTTGCTTCCGAGCAGTTTTCCATGCTCTTGGGTCTTCACTCATTTCCACTTTGTAAACTCTAAACTGTGAAAGTTTTAATGAGGGTTCAAACTATTCTGCTTGCTAATCAAAGAGTCACACGCAAAGGCATCTTCATATGACTTGACGATTCTATGCCTTTTGTTTTCACAAAAAGAACCGGGGCAGCTGTTACGCTGTGACATTAGTTTTTTAATTGTCTAATACATTCATATAGTTACATATAGTTTGATACATTCTGGTACGCTATGGTAAATATGCTGAACAATATGAATTTCCAAGTATAATGGTTTCTTTGGCCTTCAGGAACACCATTTCACCATTGTTTCAATACTTAAAGAGCGTTTTTACAACATAGTATGTTCCTCTGAAACATGATACAGAAAACATTGAGACAGTTCAAAAATGAATACCGGTGCCGATTCTTCTTGTAGATTAAAGTTAAAGTTGAGGAAGTAACATGCATCTAGGAATACACAAAGCCTTTCCACACAGTACCGATTGGAAACCAAACTATGTACAGTAGTATTACACTTTACACCTCGTAATATTATAAAAAAAAACGATGAAATAAAAAATAAATGTACTATTTCGTCACTTCATAAGAAAATAATCATGGCCCTATTATTTCCCTCTCTCCCATACCCAATGCTCACACTCACCACTATAGACAGCTTATTCACACTATACTCCTTATGACAATGCAATTCAAGAAAGAGAAACAACTAATCTGTAGGTGAGAACTGGATGTTCTTTCCAGTGCTTGCGACAGCTCCAAATAAAATGATTTTTCTCCTCTATTTTTTTTAACTCCCTGTCTATCTCCTCCAACTCGCTAGCCATGCAGAACTAAAGTGGGGCACTTCATGCAGACACAACTCCCCCCTCCCTCCCCCCAGTGCTGGGGGTAATACTGTAAACGGATCTGCTCCTCCCCGGTCCGCGCAGGCGACCGCGCTGCGTCCCCTACGCCCTGAAGCAATGGCCCCGGGGCTCCTCGCCGCCTCGGCACACATCAAAAAGGAGCAGGGTTATGTACACTGTGGGTTCAACATAGCGGACCACGTAAGGCAGCACACACAGTTAGCGACGTGATTTAAGCGTGGCGGTTTGTTTTTTCTTGGTAAACAGCAGCTCGGCCTTGTTGCCTTTATCTTAAACATGGGTGTCGATGTTGGTGTTGTTTTTAATGTTCAGTGGTGTTGATCTTTCATAGCTTGGTGATCAAGTCGACCAAATTGAGCATTTTTCCAGGAGTGGTTATTATATGCATGCGCCCACTGGTCTTGTGCGATCGTAGTGAAGGTCTCCTCTATATGTAGATGGGCGTCTCTTGTCCGGTCAGCAGTCTGAACATCACTGCAGGCATTGTCTTCATATTGATCTAGTATGGAGGCAGAAAGGTGCAGGAGGAAAAGGAAGGCTGCTGATGACTACAGTGAAAGTGAAGTCATTCCCAGTAATCGAGAGCCCAGCCAAAGTTAAGTTATATCAAGATGACATGGTTCACCACCCCGCCTTAAACAGTCCTACCACGTCTGACCTATCACTGACCGATACAGGACTAGGCGTTAGGCTCCGGACATCATAAGCTTATAGATACATATTTCAAAGAATTGGCCCCCCAAGGGAATAACGTGGTAAATAAGGGTAGAAGAGTTTGAAATAAAGATACATCATTATGCAACTTTCTTCTGAATGAAGAAGAAAGTTGGAGGAGGGCTGGAATGATGATGCCTGCATATTTCTTTCAAGTTACCCATGGCCATCGAGTAGTCCTGTATCCATATCATGAATTATTGAAAATAGCTAATAGTAGACTGTACAGTTTTTCACTAGTTTAAAAGTCAATGTGTCATCCTTTGGTGTGAACACACCTCAGTGTCCACAGTGTACCTGTAGACATCCTTCAGCCTTGGTTTCCCTAATACTAAAGTAATAAACAGTAGAGTAGAGAGTGGACTGGGGCGGCCTTACCTCGCCCACGGAGACGGACAGCGTTTGGACGATCTTCTCGTGGGCCATGGCTACCACACTCTGCCCGTTGATCTCAATGATTCTGTGGCCGACCCGAACCCCGCCGCGCTCCGCTATTCCGCCACGCATTAGACTGCAAATCTGAAGCACAACAGTCAGTCACAGTCACTTTGAAGTCAAAATAGGGTTATTTTATGTTTAGTATTTTATTTCTGATTCCTATGCAGACGGAAACTTTGCCGTCACTGAATGCCCTTGTGTAAATGTACATTCACAGGAAAGTTCTTTATTTTGTAACTGCATTCCAAGGAGCTCCATGCCGTGTGTCATGTTTATCAAAGCAGATCCAGGGCCCTAAACCACAACCCCATAAACATCCCGCTGAAGTCTGAGTCTCCCAGCCGCTCAGCAGGGAGGCCGTGCCAGGGAGGAGCACTTTGGCTGAGGCTGTAGTTTGTATTGTTTTTAATCTGGTTTGTTTTGGTTCTTAAAAACCACTACATCCACATTAGTCCAACTGATATCAAATGTAAACAGTATGCGTGTGACAAACGGCACGTAATTGAATACATGAAAACTGAATCAAGGAAGTGTCCTGACTTATTGTTATGCAGAGCAAGTGTTATCAAACTATTTTGCCGACACAGGCTATTGAGAAAAATATATAGCATCAGGAGCAGTTACACAATTACTTACTTACTTACTTACTTACTTACTTACTTACTTACTTACTTACTTACTTACTTACTTACTTACTTACTTAATTACTTGTTATAAGCCAATATCGCAAACAACAAATGTGTTTATGACTGCATAGTTACACTTTTAAATATAATATTTGTTGTTGAACAAACATATGCTATGCTAACAGAAGTACAGATCATTAGCCTTCACAGATCACAAAAGGCTCCACCTACTGACTCCTGACTGGAATCTCACTGACTGAACCAGTAACTTAAGCAGGGACTGGGAAACCTGGATGGGAGTGACTGGGGAGCAGGCTTAGGCTTAGTGTCGGACACAGAGCTGGATCCAAGTGGCAGGAATTAATTTCCTGTGCAGAAGCGCGGCCCAGCCGAGTCCACACTCCATGGCAGGATGAGGAGCTGGGTGATGGCCCCCCTAGTGGCCCTCTGTGTGGAGAGGGGCCAGCTGAGGTGGCTGGGGCATCTGTTCAGGATGCGCCCGGGCACTTCCTGCTGGAGGGGCTCCATGTGCGCCCAACTCGGAGGAGATCCCGGGGCTGACCCAGGACACGCTGGAGGGAGGAGGTCTCCCCGGGGGCCTGGGATGTCCAGCCGTCCCACTGGAGCAGGTGGTGGAAGGCCCCAAAGGAGGGGGACCCCGGGCTGCCCTACTTACCTTATCACCCGAGTTAAGGTAAAGTCGATACGGGAAATAAAAGTGGATGGATGGATGGATGGACTTTAGGTGAGACGTGCGTTGACAGGTGCTACTCACAATGCCGTTCTGAACACTGAAGCCCAGCTGGAACTTGAGGTCGGGTCTCTTGATGAGCACGGTGGTGACAGGAGGGCAGCTGACGATGCTCAGCTTCACCTTCACCAGGTTCTTTAACCCCTGAAGGTACACAATAACACAATCACACATCTCTCTCCAACCATAGGTGTCTCCTCAAATACAACACTCTTCCTGTGTGTATGTGTGCGTGCTGTGCATCTGTCTGTGTGAGTGCCTGCTTTGTGTTCGACTCCATCGTGAGGATGGGGTCGAATGTGAAAATGCTGGCTTAAAACTCTCGTCTATAAACATACATCCTATACATCAACCTTTCTAGCCATCATTGGAAACCTAAACGGGGGAAACGTCCCGCGGGACGGACAGAAAGGGAGCCGGCTGAGGGGCTACCTTGATGATACCCTGGCAGGTGGCCAGCGGCAGCCCCACCAGGCTGGTGTCGTTGATGGACATGATCTGGTCGCCCACGCTGAGCCGCCCCGAGCGTGCGGCCGGCCCGCTGTTCAGCATGTTGGCCAGGATGACGGTGGGCAGGATGGAGCCCCAGCCCGACTCCACGATCACCACGCCCAGCATCTCCCCCTTCTGCTTCTCCACGTACAGCTGCACAGCACACAGCACAGCTCAGGGCAAAGCAGGCCGACTGATTGGCTCTTATGGTTTACAGGGCTATACTTTTATCACACAGGCATGTAATCCTATTCTAGTCGTTCCCCCAGATTCAATTATTAACCCTAAAAAAGCATGATATGGGATCTTTAAAGGGAATCAACCATGTTATGAATGATAATTGTTTGTGTTTCGCTGTCCCGGACACATTGTGTTTTTTCCTACCTCTTTACAGTTGTCAGAGTTTGAGAAATGAATGAGGTCATCGTTGTACATCTCCTGGGAGTTGATGATGTCACTGTATTGTTTCTGACTCAGGTCCTTGGGGTTGATGCCATTGGCTCGGAGGAACTCCCTGTAGGCCACGCTGAAGGCCTGACCAATGGACTGAGCGATGAGCTGCGCCTAGAGGAGGCAGGGGGAGGGGCTTAGGGTACACTATTACTCAGCACAAGAGAGGGTAAAGAAAACGCATGTAATCGTCCACTGAACTATATATAGAAACAGAAAACCAGATGCCATACCTTATATGTCATCTCTTTGGGTGTTTTAGTTCTATTTCATTGCTGTGTTTGTGCTGTAATGGTGTGAAAACTCACGTCCTCCGACTCAAACACGTAGCAGATCATCCGGTACTGGTTCTTGCCGTCGGCGGAGGACATGGAGGCCTCCGAGTCGTCCTGGAGGGTGCCCTGGGACATACGTCGGCGGGCCATCAGCACCACAATGCTGCCGATGTCTGCGATGTAGGAGATGGTCCGCAAGGCACTGTCCATCATGGTCTCCTGAAGAGCACCAGGGGCAGAAATCGTACAAGGTCATAATCTTTATCAGACCAAAATAAAAACATGTATTACGTTAAGTATTAGTTTCGCTTTTCGTACTTTTAGTGACTCACCTGCGTATCAGCGTTCAGCACCTTGACGGCTTTAGTGGAGATGAAGAGGTCCACCTCAGTGACCATTTGAGAGTCTTCATCTTGACTCTGTGTTGTTTCAAGGATTTCACAGAACAAGGATGATAAACGTGGCCTTCATTTGGTATACGAAGTATGTTTCTATCACAGGTTCAATAATTGGACATTATACTTATACCTTTTATTTAGCAGTCCATATACAAAACAATAACGTGCAACCTTACACTGAGGTTTCTTCAGTGTAAGGATTTTAAGGATTTTCGTATAAAAGGTGTAATAGCACCATCGTGTGGCGCAACAGTGTATAACACAGGTGTTACCCTATCTGGAGCCAGCCTTTACTGTTAGTCATCTCAAGTGCTCATCTCATCTTGTTCGCTGACCTGGGTCCCTCTCTAGAAGACGCTCACCTTGATGTGGCTGACGGCCTCCTGGGCCTGGGTCATGCGTATGGACTTGGAGGGATTCTTATCGGACAGCACCTGCGTGCAACCCAGGTAGTTAGCCGCGAATATGATCCCATCGATGAGGTCCTCTGGCTCACAGGGGCCTGGGACTAAAGCCACAACAGCAGAAGACACACAGCAGCACACTCTTGTAGTTACATATGGAGCACAAAGCCTGTGTAAATGAAGCTCTACATGTTTGGCATTTACATGTAAGACTGTTACCGTCCACAAAGCTGGGGAAGGCGGCCGTTTCCTGCGTTTTCTGCAAAAGGTGGATATTGATTAGTGCTCTGTAGCATTGGGTCTACACTCATAGCATCGCTGTAGCTTCAGTAACAACAGCACTACCTTCCAGTAGACCATTCATGGGGTTAGGACAATCACACGCCATCACACTCCATCACAAAATCCCAATGTCAAACAATTACATTTTACATTTTACAAATAGGGGATTTTGCTGGTTGACGATTTTATCCAAAGCGACTTACAATTCACACAATTCACACAATTCACACAATTCACACATTTCACACATTCAAACACTGACGGCCGAGTGAACCACGCAGGGCGACAGCCAGCCCGTCAGGAGCCGTTAGTGAGGTGTCTTGCTCAGGGAAACCTCTTAACTAAACTATGAGGAGCTGGGGATCGAACTAGCAACCTTCCAGTTACTAGTCTCTACCCCCTGAGCTACTGTGGCCCTTGCACACACATTGCAAACACACACCCATAAAAAGAAGGCACATGTTTCCCAATGTCTGTAAGAACCGCCTACTCCCTTTGTTGAACCTAATATTTACACCAGTCAGGAGGCTGACCACACATGGCTAAGCTGAGGACCTCACCTGGGGGCTGCTGTTGTTCTCCTCTGGTGGGGGGGGGTCCTGCGGGCACGGGGGCCTGCTGGGCTGCTCGGGCGCCTCCTCGGCCATCGAGGTGGGCTGGCTCCTCTCGCCCTGCGGGACACATTCAACAGGACAAGGAATAATTGAACACAAGGTAATTAACATGGATGCATTATTCATAAAATGGATTTTTGCATTATTTTTTTTATCTCTGTGTTTGAAAAAGGAATTGAATATGTTTGCAACGTCCCACTTATGTTCCTGTGTGAAACTGGAGGGAGGCTGGTACGGACCGAATGTACCGGCCGTAGCCCGGAACAGGATGTAGAACAGGACCTTACCTGTGGGTTTCTCTCTTGCTGTCTGGGTCTGTCTGGGAGGGGATCCCTGTGCTGCGCTGGAGCCTCCACCTGCTCCGGGTTCTGTTTGGGGGCCCTGGGGTGACTCTCTTGTTGTTGTGCCGCCCCGTTGTCGAGGGGGGCCGGGGACGGGACGGGGGTCTCTTTGGGAGCCGGGGCCTGCTTGGGGGGGACGTGCCTTGGGGGCGGGGGCTGCCGAGGCGGGGGCTGAGGTCGGCTTTTCACACCGTCGGATCTGGTTTTGGTCCGTGCGACGGCCTTTCTGCCGTCCTTTGGGGCCATCTTTGGATTGGGTTCACCGCTGACGTCAGGTCCTCCTTTGGGGCCCGCGGCTCCGTTCTCAGCCTCCCCGGCTGGGCCCCTCCTCCCTCTCCCATTGCCCGGTCGCCCCTTCTCCCTGGACCCCCGGCCAGCGGCCTCACACACCAGCCGCCTGCTGGCCACTGGCGGCGGCTCGGGGCTCCTGGCGACGGCCGCCCGGTCCTCTCTGAACCTCTCCTCGCCCCTCTTGCCGCCCCGCTGAGCGTCGCTGCACTGGTACACCGCAGAGGCCGCCTCCTCGGGGCCCGTGTCACAGTCCTCCTCTAAGTCCTCCACGAAGCGCACCCCGTCCAGCACCTCCTCTATCTCGTCCGAGTCATCGATGAAGTAGCCCAGCCTCCGGATGGCGTCCGCCTCGCCCCCGCCGCCGTGGGCGTGGGCGTGGGCGTGGCCGTCGCGGTCGCCTCTGGGAGGGGGGGCAGGGAGGGGAGGGGATGGGGGCGGGTGGCGACAGAAGCGAGGGTCGGACGGGCGGGGCGGCTCGGTGTCGGGGCACGCCTCCTGCCGATGCAGAGGTGGAGAGGGGGGGGGCGTCACGGGGCCGGACAGCCCCTCCCCCGACAGGGTGTGTTCTGCGTAGCTGCCCTCCTCGGAGGAGTACTGGCTGTAGTAGCTCATGTTGACGTGTCCTCCTCCTCCTCCTCCTCCTCCTCCTCCTCCTCCTCCTCCTCCTCCTCGGTTGACGTGCAGGACCTCGTCGTAGTCCTGCTCCACGTCCGAGCCCACGTTGTCGTACTCGGAGCAGGTCTCCGCCTCCTCCATGTTCTCCGACTTCAGGAAGTAGTGAGTGGAAGGGATGGGGGGGGGGGGCTGGCCATGGTCCCCGTGGGTTCTTCTGGAGTGAGCCTGCTCCTCCCTTGCTAGACTCCTCTGTTCCTCCTGGTGCTCATTCTTCCCCCGGCAGGTGGCAGGGCAGGGCGGAGAGCCGGGAACCAGGACTCTGTTAAGTGTGTCTGGCCTTTTTCCATGTGCCATATCTGGCCCAGTAAGACCACTACGCTAAGCCCTGTGGGGACACCAAACACACAGACAAACAGATTACATTATGGATGACACGGTATGAACAGATATAGACCTTGTTGACTCATATGATGATTTTATTATGAATAATCAATGAGCCAATTGAATGGTTGAAAGGTTAAATTTGATGATGTAATTTAATCATTACAATTTAAACACCACGTCCAGCACAGACCCGTGATCAGTGGCACCCTCACCAAAACAAGAAGGTGCAACAGTGACGTTCAACTGATTGACAGGTTGTTTGTTCATTTCATAATTTGAATAAACAAAAATGACTGCCTGATTATTTTATCATCTAAAATTTCAAAACCTTTTACAATGTATAATGGACACATCATGGTTCAGAACTAGACTAATAGCAATAGCAATGCCCCAGTATTTTATTTGCAAAACAACACACAGGCTCCCCAGAAACACAGCTACCCCATCAGACCAAACGGTGTACTCTCCATGGTGCTGAACGGGCTCTGGAGCTCTGATCAATAACAGACATCCCAGTCTTCGGGGATGAACCTTCATATTTGGACGAGATTCTATCAGCCCTCACGCCAAACTTTTGCCGCAACTGCAGGGGTTTGTGGTCCACCTGGTTATGCCACAAAAGTGGACGTCGCGTTTACAAAATCACAGGCTGGGATCATCACCAGATCTTAGATCTCCGCATTTCGGCTCCAACGTATCGAAGGTGATCGCATTGTGCTATCCATCCCCCAAACAGGATGCATCATCGCAACGGTGCAAATTCAGATCGACCTTGATTTAAATATACCGAGATTGCACTATGCTGGCATCTCACTC
The DNA here is from genome assembly GCF_026213295.1 of Gadus chalcogrammus. Classification (NCBI taxonomy): domain Eukaryota; kingdom Metazoa; phylum Chordata; class Actinopteri; order Gadiformes; family Gadidae; genus Gadus; species Gadus chalcogrammus. Next base: position 23,337,818 of record NC_079420.1, read on the forward strand.
ATGGGGCTGGGGTTCCACCTTAGGGTGCATAGCCAGCACTATTGTCTCGACCAGGACTACCGCAAGCATCACAGGCCTATGCATAGAAAGGTTATCCCCCCCCCCCCCCCCGCCCCCGCCCCCTCCCCATCATATTATTCAATATGGCAGCACTCACAAACATCGATCTGGACGGCGATCCTCCTCGCTTTTAAAACGCCTGCATCTTGATCTGTCTGGACGGGAGGTGTGGGAATAAAAGGTGCGCCCTGGAATCTGTGTAGATACACCCCCACTCCTGTGCGGTGTTGCCAGATTGGGACAGATTTCCCGCCCAATCTGGCAACCCTGGCTGCAGCGCACTGCAGCCAGGGTTGCCAGATTGGGCGTAGCGGAGAAGCGAACACATATCGGGCTCCTTGTTTTCACTTCTCGCTTCAACCTCCAGTCCGCTGATAACGATTCACGAAAACGAATATTCAATTAAAAAAAAGGAAGGGTAAAAAACCTGAGAAGGAATGAAAAAAATGGAGGCACCTAAAATGTCCCTTTGTCGTTAATAAGTGTTCAAGGTGCTCTTTCTAAATTATTAATGTTGATTATTAAGTATGGTAAAAAACGGTTTAACATAGTGTCGCTCACCTTCTTCCTGAATGCATCGTAAACAACGATTATTTTTGAGATACTTGTTTTAGATAAACTTTATAGAAAAAGACGTTTATTTTTAGTTTTTAGACGCTGGGTTGTGGAAGTTGATCTGTGATCGACTACTACAGTCTATCCACGCTCTGCGCTCTGCTGGTCGTCTGAGGCGCGGTACAGAATGAGCTAGCTTCTGTTGTTGTTATGGTGTCGTTTAGTGAATGAGTATCCGTCTAATTAGCCAGAAATCGAAAAAAAAATTGTTCATATGTATAGACTATCTCTAAAGCATCAGCATTTAATCAAAGCGAAGATTAATACGATTTTTCTTTAGTTATAGCGGAACACATGTCCATGTAGCGGTAACTTTGAATCTCTTTTCCCCATTGGTGGACCAAGCAGTGGGTCTACGTCCACCTTCCAACATGAGTGAAAGAAACAAACCCAGAAACCGTTTATCCCTGTCTAAGGGTAAGAAGAAAGGAAACCAAAGTGATAAATCATCCACCAGTGTAACGACTCCAATCACCTCGTTCTTTAAGAACACGCCCCCACCGGACGTGGCCTGTCCTCTGTGCGGCCAGCTGGTACCCAGGTTCAGCATCAACCATCACATCGACTTGCAGTGCAAGAACTTCCAGAGAGCAGACGATGCTGCCCCAGCAGGTAATGATTCCCTTGTACCTCGTAAAGAACTGTCCCCCAAAGTAAATGGCGTTAAATCACCTGCCCGAGACTTATCCTCTCAGTCTGAAGAGAACAAGGAGACCAAAACAAGTCCTTATTTTAAAAAGCACCGCACTAGACAGATGACGCGAGAGAAAAGCAATTCGTCAGTGGTGAGACAGATCGACCTTGGTGCTCTCTCCTCGAAGATGTGTAGAATACGTGAACATGGGGAGAGCAGAAAGATACCAGATACAGATGGATGTAACTCGGAGCTGAGTGGTTCACAGAAAGAAAATCTGTGTGATGGTCTCGATGACAACGAAGTCTGCTCAATAACCACTGATCTGACATCACGGGTTAGCCATAGTGAGATGAACTGTATCTCAATAACAAGCCCACAGTGTCTAGCAAATGAACACATCATGGCAGTAAAAAAGTCTGCAGAAGTGACCATCAATCCAGTATTTTCTCCGGGGCCCTCTTCTTCCTCTAAGAGAAAGGCAGAACTTCCCGGGACGTCCATGGATAAAATGCCAGTTTCTAGCAAAAAACCTAAACGCGAGGGGATAAGTATCGAATCAAACATGCTGATCTCCAGCCAAGAGCAAACAGAGATCTCTGACACCAGCAACAAACAAAAGGAGCCGTATACAGCTTCTGGCTTACGGAATAAACAACAGAAAGTCCACGAGAAAGTGGATAAAAGCTTGGATGGAGCTGAAACGTCTGAACATAGCGCTTTCGAACCCAGCAAGGACTCTGAAAGTAATAGCTCCAGATTACCGTACTACCTCCGTAACTTCCGGACCGTTCTAAAGGCGGTGCTGGAGAACGAGGACGACAGAAAGCTCTTTAACCAGGAGGACCTGTCGTCGATACAGGCCTTTGAAAAACTCTCAGGTAACTTTAAATACAATGTTTAATTTCTTTATCGTTTACCATAGCTTCACTCACGCCTATTTCCCTTTTAAAAGTCATGGGACAGAAGCTGTACGTGAGATTGTTTCAAAGGAAACTGAAATGGCTCCAAGTTAATCGGCTGGATTATGAAGAAATATCCAAGGATCTGGGACCCGTCGCTCAAGAGCTGGTGGATTGTGGCTCCTTAGAGAAAGGTTTATGAAATCACAAATGAATTGCACATCACAATATAATTAACCTTATTATTAAATGTTTCATGTGGTAATAAACGTTGGTTTTCCGGACCCTTCCTTGTTGCAGAGAGTGACCTGCAGGATCTGGGTGAGGCTCTGGACCTCCTCCTGGCCCCAGATCTCAAAAGTATTGCAAAGACCTTCCACCTGAGCAGCTCGGTGACTCAGAAGCAGCAGCTGGTGGAAGGACTTCGGCGTCTGAGCCGTCAGAAGTCCCTCTTCAGCCTGGCCGCCGGTCAAAACAACATCGGAGCCGTCATTCTTAAGAGGTCTGAACAAAAGAGCATCCAGGGATCATTCAATCCACAGGTCGGTTCACTCCCACTAGTAGAGCACACTGAATGATCCTCCATGAACCTACAGGGCGAAGCAGCTGGCAGGCTCCTGTGTGCGTCTGCGTCGAGGTCCCCGGGCTGTGTTCTCCAGAGTGCTGCTGCTGTTCTCTCTGACGGACGGCGTGGAGGAGGAGGAGATGGGCTCCGGGGGCCAGGGCCAGCTGTACACCATCCTACTGGTCAACTCCGGCCGCATGGCCTTCCCTGACTACACCGTGCAGCGTAGCGCCAGCCTCTTCCAGGACAGGGATGACCTTATAAGGTGGGCTGCTGCCGCCAGAAATGGCACTTGAGTTTTGTAATTTTGTGATAGTGTATTTTCTTCATCTTAAATGGTGCTTTATTGTAAATTTATTTCATTTTAAATGGTTTTCTCCCCATTTCCACGGTAACAATCATTGTTTATCCTGTTAAATATATCAAAAATATATATAAATATATGTCATATTTAAACAAAGTATCAATGTTAAAATATTAATGAAATATATAATATATTCAGTCTAAGAAATTGTGATATTTAATTTGATTATTATATAAATAAATTAGAGATCCTGAATAGTTATAGTAAAATGACATGCATATTCATGATTTGAACTTGACTCAACCTGCTGAGGACAGGTATGAGGCCGCCATGCGGGCCCTACAGGAGGTGATCACGGCAATGCAGGGGGGCCAGTGGGAGGAGGCCTCTGACCTTTACAAAGCAGCCAAGAACTCCTGGCAGGAACTGGGAAACACCCTCGACCTCAGGTGAGCACTACACACACCATGCCATCTACTGATCGTATCAGGCAGGCAGGATAGTCCAGTGGTCATGGTTTTTGGTTCGAACCCTAAAGTCCACAGCCTACCTGCAGGCATCATTGAGCAACACCCCAGACCCCTAGCATATTGAAATGTATCCGAAAAGTATTCTCTGCAACTCTGTTACTTGCCTTTGAAAAATGAAAGCTCAGACGCGCTGATTTGGAATTTGGCCCCATATGTCGTCATAAGGGGCCAGGTTACCTCCCTTTTCTCTGCTTTGCCCGCTCAGAGAATTTGGCCCACCACTGAGACAATGACAAGACAATTAGCGTCACGTGTGTGTGTGTGTGTGCCCCGCGGCGGTGGTGCCCCGCGGCGGTGGTGCCCCGCGGCGGTGGTGCTCCGCGGCGGTGGTGCCCCGCGGCGGTGGTGCCCCGCGGCGGTGGTTCTCCGCGTCGCTAGTTCTCGGCGACGGTGGTTCTCCGGCGCTGGTGCCTCGGCACTGGGGCTCCGGCGGGAGACAATCCCGGGCAACAATCGTTTTCTCCTCCATGCCGCGCTCAATCTGGACTCCAGGGAATCAAAGCCAACGTTCCTTTCCCCCAATTTCCCCAAAACCCCCACTTCTAGTCTCGTAACTGTGGTAGTGCCGGTGTTACAACGAATTCTGCGACCCACCGAAAAGTGTGACCCCAGGGGGCGCTTTTGCACATTTTCTGCAACATGCACGCAGCACTAGTTTGAAGTAGACAGACATGAAGTCGGATAAACGTGAGGATTAAAACAAAAACATAATCAAACATAAGATCTCCCCCCACCCCCTCACCTTGTTATTAAATGTGCTAAATAAATAGTTTTGATTTGATTAGCATTTAACAGACCCATACAATGGATAGGGCGTTTAGTACGGTACGGTCAGTTGATTCATTCCCCATAAAAACCTACAGTCAGTTTTTAATTAGTGGATTTACCTTTGAGCATTTCCTATTGTATGCTACTGTGTAAAATGCTTTTTAGAATTAACGTTTGTATCAAGAAAGGAAAGACCCGCCCCCTGTGGTCACACTTCTCGGTGAGTCGCAGAATTCGGTGTAACACCGGGAGTGCGCAAACGGCAACAATCCCTTTCTCCTCCATGTTGCCGCTCAGTCTGTACTTCAGATTGACGTGGAAGTGGAAGAACCAGAGACGTCGGAGAACCCGACGCAGTCGTTTGAGATTCATAATATCATCCGGAGGCACACACAGCTTTTGGCCGTGATAATATATATTATATTTTATAGATATCTATATTTTATATTATATTATTTAGATACAGAGCTCCAGGACTCCCACCGGAGTACCCGGAGTGTTTTAGAATAGTTACAGAACACGGCCTAAAGCTGTGTGCGCCTCCGGATGATATTATGAATCCGAGCCATTACGTTACATCCACTGTAAACACCAGCGCATGGTACCCTGACCGCAAGCTGCTCGGGGCCACACCTCCACCCTCCACCTTGACCCGCCTCTAAAAAACGGCACGTTTGTGGAAAGCTCATTGTGGGACTGGCTCGCAGTGGCTGTAATTCTGCACCAAGGCTGAATTTCTAGAACATCTTCAAATACTGTATAAGGGGCCCACTAATACCTATATAACTGCATCCGTAAAGTAGCATGCCATGGGACCTTTAATGGTTGAATTGTAATAAAAGTTTACACACAGCAAGTTCAATATCTTTATTGTCCCATTGGGAGATGAGTTGGGCAGCTAAAAGTTGGACACATTCAGCACCATACACATCCCACTGGATTAGCCAAGACAAGACAAGGACATCAACATGAGGTTCAAATAAAAGCACAACGACAAGACGCCAACACATCATTACCAGTAGTCAGCGATAAACTAAACCAATGGCCACAGGGACAGAGGGGTTCATGGGCCTGGTTGGTATCCCCCATGGCAGTCTGGAGGCCTGGCCCAAGGGGAGCAAGGTAAACTCTCCCTGCAGGGGGTGGCCTGGACAGTCCAGGACGGCATGGGCCTTCCTGAGAACATGCCTATTAATGATACCCTTCAGCAGGTCCTATCCCAGCCCAATGATCTATTACTGACCACTGTCACCAGTATAGTATAGCTGGTCGATTTCTATTACAAAGGGTCACGTTTAAACCAGGCCACCTTACAAAATGTCGCAAAAGATTAAATAAAATTCTTAACAGAGATAACGGTTCATAACAGTCTTACGCCCTCTAATTCTTTATAAGAAATATAACCAATGCTCCAACTTGTTGCAAATGGTTTCAGTGTTGAACTCAAAACGTAGTTCATTGTCAATAACAGTCAAGGTATGTATCATTTTTTCACAATCTGTATGTCAGTGCCAGCCCGTGATGTTCAGCTCTAAATGGAGGTTAGCAAGTTGCTTCTCTGCCAGCAGGTGGGGCTGGATATGTTAAAAGCCAACGAGAAGTCAATCCACAGAAGTCTACCATGTTGGTTAAGCAGATGGAGCGGTGTGAGAGTAGCATCTATCACCCCTCTCCCTGCTATGTGGGGGAACTGGAAAGGATGATGCAGGCTCTCCTGTCCTAAAATTCTTTTACAAATATGTTTCATTAAGAGGGTTTTTGGTTATTTTCAATGAAAGAAAAATGTGAAAGTCTTAGGAACACTCCCACACACATGAATCTATGTCAAATCAGCAGTGAAAAAGAAACAAGTTAAAAGACTGTTGCCATCGTCAAGCTGCTCACCTGTACTTCTTATAACCATTAATAGCTAAGACCTTGTTGTTGCCCCCATCACATGACCCTGTCTTTGTTTTCAGCCACCTGTGTTTTCAGCTGCTACCTCTATTTTACCCTTGTACTTAAGTTAAGTTTTCTTTATCTCTACCCTCAACGATCATACCCCTCTCAACAAAAGCAGACTGACACTTACCATGTCAGGTTCGAAGGGACAGTGTTTAAGAGGGGATAACAGAGACCAATGGCAATGTAACTTCACACGGCGTCGTCTGTCAATGAATCAATACTGGCTGGCAGTAGGTGGACCGTGTTGTGATCTGGGGATCTTCTATGCCACCTCGATGGAGCCAAAGGTTCAAGCTCGTGCTGTTCAGAGTATTATGTATAAAGTTAGTCGTCAGTAAGATAGATTACAACAAATCTTTAACTGAGAATCTTTGGTTGGCATTTAGAAGTGGATACAGTGACAGTTTTGAGGTGAAACTCTGGGAAGGTAGACCGTCTCACGGATTCAGATAGAAGCTCAAAGGCCTGTAGACTCAGTCTTTTCACAAACCATGAAGTTGTTGCACCATCGCTGGTTGATATATACGGGAAAGTATACACAGTATATATTAGATATTAGGAATATCTAATCCTCGTACATCAAATTCAGAGTCCAGATCTCCGACACCACATCTGGTTGAAGGCCATGAGACAGAGATCCATGAATTTGTCGGGGTTCTTCATGTAAATTTGCACCTCGTCTGGCTTATTTTTTAAGGACTGTCCGTTCGCCCAAAGAATAGACGGGAGAGGATAGGTTTTTTCCTCTTGTCGTCTTTTATGGTATTGTTCCAAATTCCCCCAAAGTTGGTGTCATTAAATATCAGATCAACAGGATTGTTCACTGAACTCCATTCAAAGGGAGCAAGATATCACAGGGGTGTTGAATCATATTAGTCAGTCCCCGAATACAACTCAGGGAAGTAAATTCAATGACATGGATAAGGATCTCCATTTCTCACCTGTCATCAGTTAAATCCACTGCGCTCAAACTTGGAATCCTTCAGGACATCTACAACGATAAAACAGGGTTCGATAAAACCCCTTCCTGTATCGATGGCACTGCTAACTCTTTGTTGTGTTGTGCCAGTCACCAGGAGGAGAACTTCCTGTATCGATTGCCCTGCTAACTCTTTATTGTGTTGTGCCAGTCACCAGGAGGAGAACTTCCTGTAACGATGGCACTGCTAACTCTTTGTTGTGTTCTGTCAGTCACCAGGAGGAGAACTTCCTGTAAGGATGGCACTGCTAACTCTTTGTTGTGTTCTGTCAGTCACCAGGAGGAGAACTTCCTGTAACGATGGCACTGCTAACTCTTTGTTGTGTTCTGTCAGTCACCAGGAGGAGAACTTCCTGTAACCATGGCACTGCTAACTCTTTGTTGTGTTGTGCCAGTCACCAGGAGGAGAACTTCCTGTAACCATGGCACTGCTAACTCTTTGTTGTGTTCTGTCAGTCACCAGGAGCAGCTGCCTGTGTTCTTGCGGTGCTTCACCACCGGCTGGGCCTACACTCGCATCCTCTCCCGAGGGGTGGAGATCCTGCAGAGGCAGCGCTGCTATAAGGTTTGCTCCGTAGCTTCTGTTCTTTTAGCCTGACAGCAAAGATCCTCCATATGTGTCCATTGGTTCCAAGCACAACCAACAACACTGAGGATGCCAGTGGAATGATAGAGGCGATAATTAGGTATCCATCAGCTGCACTGAGGTACATGGTGTGTTGTAGGAGGCGGTAGAGGAGCTGCGGTCTCTTCTAGCTCAGACGGTGTACTGTCCTGACAGCCGGGGACGCTGGTGGGACAGACTGGCTCTGAACCTCCAGCAGCACCTCAAGAAACCCGAGCAGGTGAGCAACAATGGGTTATACGGTAGGCGTAAGTTAAAAGTAGCTGTTAAAGTAGCTTAAGTATATTTTACTGGGTTTAAGTGGAATCTTTAAGGAAGATTTGTGGCAGGCAGTTGTTATCTACCATTATAGAGCTACATCATGTTGTGATCACAAATATAAATTAGGTACGCAGTTGTTACTGTATTTATAACCCACTATGAATGCAATTGGATGCAGTGCCTTCACCTAATATTAAATTCTATTCTCACAAGGTTTTTAAGTAACTTTAATTCCAATATATTTAATTGAATACAGGCGAGGAGTTACTATATTCAAATAAGTATCATTTAATGAACATGGATAATGGATAAGGGGCTCCCCGAAAACCAAATAGAAGGGGCCTGTATAAATAAAGAATGGGGTTACTGGCCTCATGAGGGGAGAGCATGGGCTTCGGTAATGCGAGGAGGGAAGGCGGGGGGGTTTGGAGTAGACAGGGATGTTAGCAACTCTGTAGAAACACTGAAGCACACTCACGAGGAGAGACACTGGAAATGGAGAAAGAACTGGAGGAAACAGTAAACGTCAGCCCATCCTTGACTTACTCAGTCACAGTTCATCACTCAGGTTAAACACATACCGTAACTCAAAACAAGTCATTACCGTCCGTCCAACTGGATAATTGTTATCAGAGAATATAAAATATGTGAATAAACTGTTAGAAATATCGTAACATGGCTCTGCCAAAACTCCTACAACTTTTCTCCTCAGACTCAGGCTCTCTCTCTTATATTTTCATCCACCTGGCCCTGTTTGTTTGCTCCCCCTCCTTGCCTCATGAATACAGGCGATTTGTGCCATCAGAGATGGGTTGGCAGACCCCCTGGTGAGGACAGGTCATCAGTTGTCACTTCACCAGAGAGCAGTCCGGATGAAGGAGTCTCCTAGCATGAAGAAACACGTTGTGAAGCTCAAAGAGCTGCCTAATATCGACGTCACCGATGTCCCACATGTATGTTTGAAGCCCACATGTGGTCGTGGTCACAACTGGGGTTTCTTCATTAGATATTGCTTAGCCTGCATGTCACTTTTTCAAGAGTAAAACCCATCCATGTATGGCTTAATTTACCCGGTGAATGTTATTCTCTATGAATCAATAAGGAATAATTTTGAACAACAATGATTCAGTTCAACCTTAAAGGGTTTTGCCGGCTTGCTAGACCCCAGGTTAATTGTTGTAATTAATAAATCTATTATTGGTCAGGTTGTTAAACTCAACCCCTCTCACTGATTACAAGGAATCCAGCCATTGACATCATTCTATACCAAATGAGTGTTTAGCAGCACTTAGTTAAATGTATTGATGTTGTGTCCTGCCCAAGTAAGTGCATACAAACTGCCCTGACTAGGGTATTATATTTGTATATTCTCTCCAAAAGGGCCCACAAACGAACAATTCGAAGTTTTGAATCTGCCACTACAAGCCTCTTTGCATGCTCACCTACTTAGAGACGGAGAGGCATGCATTTAGGATTCTTGTAAGTGTAATGTCACGAGCAGGTCGGTGTATTTAGGATCGAAATGTGGATGATTTTTTGCTTCGATCCAACAATTACAATATACTGCCTCAGTTGGGGAAAAGTTCAATTTGTGCTCAATTGAAAGTCTCGTTTTCCGTGCATTCATACAAATGGACCTGGAACTGAGCACTCATTTAGATTCACGAGTGATCAGTTATGCTGTGTTCTAATCAGTTAAAAAACACCCCTCATCTGAGCTGCTCTGCACTCAGAATCCTGAATCATCTCACTGCCTCTAACTCTGCCACCATCTTCGCTCAGAACACTAACTGCACACCTCTGTCTCAAAGTCTGTGAGCATGCACAATGGCGTGTGAACACAGAATCGAAACGTATGGATTTGTTCATCGGTCTGCCCTATTGAAGGGAACAACCTAGCCAGGGCAGTTTGTATGCGCTTTCTGTTGTTAGACAAAACATACATACAGCTGTGGGAGCTGCCAAAGACTAATTTGTTTGTACTCAGCTAATGGTGAGTTGAACAAAAATAAATGCTGATTTACATCTCGACATAGATAATGTCTTGAACATGATTTGAACATAAAATGATGTACCTGTGGCTCTCTGTTTGTGCACTGGTCTCCTTCAGGTGACTATCCGAGGTCAGCTGTTTCCACACGAGGGGGGCACAGGGAAGAACGTTTTCCTCATGCCTGCAGACCAGGGAGGAGAGCACAGCAATGCCACCATCATGTGCTCCGTGGAAGAGCTGTCGCTGGCACACTACTGCAGGCAAGGGTTTGACCAAGGTAGGCATGGCTGCTCCCTATCCATCCCTCCATCCTGACCATCGAACTGTAAGTAAGTGTTTCTATCATGCCGGGTATAGGGATCCATGGCGAGGGTTCAACATTCTCAACCCTGTTTGGTCTTCTATTATGGGATGTCATTTTCATGGAGGGTATTCCAGATGTTTTCCGAAATCCCTACCAGGTGTGTATAATACAATTATCGTCTATTCATGTTGAACTATATAAATTCACCAATTTGAATGAACACAAAATTACCACAAACCTATTAACCTGTCATCTCCTCTCGCAGACATGTCCGTTGGACCTTTTCACAGATTGTTTCTATGGGAACCGGAGAGATTCTATTGAGACACGTGTGCAGCTGCTTCGTGAAGCTTCAGTGGAAGTGCTGCATAGCATGATGGAAGACGTGTGGACATGTCACATGGGCAAGGCGTGTTCACTGGTCAACTGGGAGCGCTTCGCTAGCCTGCAACAGGCACAGGTAATGATCTGAGAGGTATTATACATCGTACCATAGTGAGTTTGTTTATGAAACTACTGCTTGGAACGAGCAAGAGAGTGGATTTGGGCGAGCAGCACACCACGTGCTCACAATATTCTCCTTAATGCACATTCATCATCTAACAATTTCAAGAGCAGATCTAATGACGGAGGTATTTTTGTCTAATGTGTCCTTTAACAGGTAGAAGTGGCCATAGGGAGTCTTTCATAACCTAATACTTAATGTGTATTGTCTTGGCAGAGTCTGGTGTCATGCATGGGAGGAGCTTTCTTGGCTGGTATGATCACACGCATGGCAAAGGATTACAGGCATTGCCGAGCAGGTCTGCCAGACCTAGTGGTGTGGAGCACATCGGCCAACAGCTACAAAGTGAGATGGCATCCAAGTTAAACTCTCTGTTAAGCTTTCGGTTTTGTTTCTAGTGTTAATGTTGCAACTCCTTGAACTCAGATAGGTTTGTTAGCCAAGGGTCAAAGTGCATGGCCCAAGACTGTGAACCCTGTGCATTGATGGGAAGCCCTTTTCTGTGCATTGTTTCCAGTTGGTGGAGGTGAAGGGGCCGAGCGACCGGCTGTCCCAGAAGCAGCAGATCTGGCTGGACGAGCTTCAGAAGCTGGGGGCGGACGTGGAGGTTTGCCATGTGACCGCCATCGGAGCTAAAGGATTCGCTGTTGAAGGAAAATAGTGCCATGGTATTTTATTGTATTGTCTTTAAACTGGGCAGAAGCTTACTATTTGTGTGCTATTAAGGACAATTGATGCCATCAGTAGCAAAAGTCTGTTCAATTATAATGTAATAATAATGAAGTTTGATATTAGGAATAAGCTGTGATTCAAATTGAAATTGAAAAAAATATTTGATGTTGATGATCATATATATATGAGGATTTGTTAAACAAAAATGTATTGTCTTACATTGTTCTTACTTTCCATGTAGAAAAAAGATCATGCCATTAAACACTATTTTCTAGTTGGACCTCCATGTCATTTAACACTACTCTGTAACAAATATAATCCTAAATCTTTTACCACTATAACCACTCCATTGAAAATGTGTTCCTGTTACCAGGAGGAAATGAAAGAACCAATAAAATAGTATTTGGAGAAAGTCCTTTGTACAGTATCTCAAGGATAATTGGATAATCAACTTGACTTACATAACCTGGGGAGATCTCAAGCCAATGTGCTGGTGTTCATCTTAGAGTCTACTATAACTAATGGATGCCATTTAACAGCATCAAATGATTAGCACGTTTCTACCTAATATGGCCACTCAGAGAGATTCTTAATTGTGTCTTGGATTCCCTCATTCAAGGGAGCAAGTATTGAGTTAAGTGTTTCACTCAAGGACACTTCAACAAGCCAGAAGGGAGCTCGACAAACGAACCAGTCAACCCCCAGAGATACTGTCGCCACTTACATACTTGGCTGATGATTAATATGCATTACTTTGACTTTTTGCCTTTCACACTGTACAAAGCTCCTTCTGTGCCATAAGCACTTAACATCCCATGAGGCATTTGAAATAATATTTTTCTTCCCATAGTTATTGAATGACTGAAACTCATGGAATTTGTAATGCACATTTCTGCAATTGTGAAAAGGTTTGTAAAAAAAAAAGGATTTTAACAAAACAAAAAATTAAAGGCGAATTGTGTGACGGGATGACAACAGTGCTTGTGACGTAGAGGCGTCCGAAAGTAGAGGGAGGCGGCGGCGAGGAAGCTGCGGCGATAAACACAGGGCGTCTGCGCCTATCTAAGGAGGACGAGAAGTGACAACGGCATCGATGCTCTAACAATGGATTTATCAGATATGCTTCTCTTTAAAACATTCTTCTTTGTATGTCTACTGAACAACGCTCAAGGTAAGCAAGGCGACCGCAGCGAACGCGACATAAGTGGTGTTCACTGGGCGAATTAAGCCCGATGAGCTGAGAGATAGCGCAAAGCTAGGAGGGGCTAGCAGGCTAGGCTAGCGGTGGGAGCGAACCGGGGCCTGCTTGTTATGCCGAACACCGCGTCCTTATTGTTGGATTGGTCCCGTTAACAGACGAATTCATCATGGTTGATCCTTTGGCTTGTTCAGCTCGTTTAACGGTGCAGCTTTCGTCTGTGTAACGGAATGTGTTTTCAACTCTTTGGTTTCTGTTGGGCTCGTTAAGGGTTTTGTTTTGGTGAAAACACCGCCGACAGCCATTGTTGTGAGTTGAGATGTGGAGGAGTCCATGGCTAGGTTAGCATAGCGTTTGCCAGGAGCTAATGAGAACGCTGTCTATATGGATGGGGTTCACGGCTAGGCTAGCCTAGAGCTAGCGAGGAAGACGTCTATATGGATGGGTCCACGGCTAGGCTATACTGGAGCTAACGAGGACGCTGGCTATATGGATGGGTCCACGGCTAGGCTACCCTGGAGCGAACGAGGACGCTGTCTGTTAAAGCGTAATAACGGACATGTCGTTAGATATCATGACATGTTCTGTGGGGTTTTAGGTCATGCAGTATTATGACATTTCTTATTGGAGGCATACTGTCATGGGTTGACGTTACTCTTTTTGCTGCTTACAGATGTGGTTATGTTATAAACCTACATGATGGTATCCGATGAGTGCATACCTAACGTTACAATAGTGCAGTAACGTTCACTAACGTTCAGTTAGTTATATTACTGCCTTATTGTAACGTTAGGTATAAAAGTATCGGTTTGATATAGGTTGTATACCTTTAATAATTCTGTGCGCCACCGATGATCCTATTCCTAACGTTACAATAACGCTAGTTAACGGTACTGCCTATTGTAGCGTTAACTAACATTACAATAAGGTTACCAGGTTACTGCCTTATTCTAACCTTACCTAATGTCACAGTCAGGTAGTAACGTTAACTAACGTTGTTGTATCGTTAACTAGCGCCATTGTAACGTCAACTAGCGTTACAATAACTTTAGGTAACGTATATGATCATCGGTGGCACATATACTCTCTTCATGTAACGTGTTAGTTATGACAATGTTGACTTTAATATTGCTGTGGGTGATGTGTCCTAGCTGTCCATGCAGTGCAGCAGCCCACTGTGTATGGTTCTTCTCTTCATGCTTATCCTCTTTAGTTGTGTCTTGAATAGGTTAGTACTGTTGCAAAATATACTGTATTGTTAATTTCACAATACTTTCAATTCTGGTCAAACTGGTTTTAACTGTCTTTCAACGGTAACGTTGATCGTACACATTCCCACAGTTCATGACCTTAATCAATATTCATATATGAATTAATGTTGTATCCTTTCTATTCAAACCCATAACACAAACAATATTGTCATTTTACTTATTGTTCTCGTATAGGTGGAAAATGTAACGTAATGGTTCAGACTTAAATGTTTTGTGACTGAAAGGGAATTCTGGTCTGCTTGACCATATTTGTATGTGACATTGATTTTAGCCTTATTTCATATACATTGAATAGTGAAATGCAGTAGTCTATATTGAAGGAGAAAAAAGTCATGACATGTCATGTAGGCCCTAAGAACATATTCCCTAATGCTCAGGTTTTGATGACTTTTGAAATTGACCCATTAATATGAAAAACAAAAAATAACACATTAACATTCAGTTGTGAGCTATTTTATCGTCTGCGACTAGTTTTATTATTAATAATCTGTCCTAAAAACGTGTTTTTTGACTGCAGCTGTTTGATAATGCCAAATAATGTTATAACTTGATAGTATATTGAAAGAAGCATAATCACTAAAGATTCTTGTTAAGTTTTAGTTATAAAAATATACACCAAAAGCATACTAAAATAAAATGTTGCCTCATCTTAGTAGCAGGGCTAACACTCGTACTACATTTTCACAACCAAATCAGTGTTTTTGTTGAACTGTATTTGCTTTAATGGTAAAAAAAAACAAATAAGAAACCTATTCTGAAGGAAAGGTGTTTTGTGTGTGAACCCCACAGGACACTATGGGAATCCCCTGAACAAGTACATCCGCCACTATGAGGGTCTGTCCTACGACACGGACCCAGTGGACGACAAGCACCAGAGAGTCAAGAGGGCCCTCTCCCACGAGGACAAGTTCCTCCACTTAGATTTCCACGCACACGGAAGGTATGTGATCATTATATTTATTTATTTCACTCTGGCACGCCGCCATAATCACCAACCAGGCAGTTTCCATTGCTTATGCAACGCGCTGTGTGTAATTAGAGTGACACATGCGCTTAGAGAGTGGATTGAAATAGTTTGTTTTTGGATGAGTTTTCTTTGTAGTATTGCTGGTTATAGTCGTCGTTATATTTAGTAGCTATAATTTCCATTTGTTTTCTTGGCGAGGTCGCCTTGCTGTAACAGAGCCCTGCGTGGCTGCTGTTGAGGAGAAGGGGTCTGTGGTGGGTGATCTGCATGAACGTGTCCAGCCATACTCAGTTGGTTGATGGAGCGAGAGGAGACCATCTGGCCTGGAGCTTGGCGTACATTGCGCTTGTCTTCCTGCCTGTGGCAGGGTCTGCTGTGCCAAAGATGGATGGATGGATAGATTCTGTTCAACAGGGAAGGAAATGAAGAAGAGAGGAGGAACACCAGAGATTGGGTGGGAGATGTTGATTCTTTTGTCAACACACAGGTCTCCCCTGGCAGCGTTGTAGTCTTTATTTTGGGTTTTTTGCGCTTGATTGATCAGTTGGAAATACATTTCATTCCAACCTCTCATTGCTTCACGCACTATAGATATGCGTAGCTGGGTTCTGGAATTAACAGCTTCGATTATTATAAGCTATTAATACCTCTTCATCCTGAGAAATGCTGAGAAGGGCTTTTCAGATTTGTAAACCCTGAATTATACAACATTTGATGTTTTTTTTAATATATATGTAATTGAGCAGATCTTGTGTTTGAAAACTGATTGTTTAACTGTTAATGAAGCATTGCTTTCAACACACACACACACACACACACACACACACACACACACACACACACACACACACACACACACACCCTGTATTCCATACGTACCTGCATTTAAAAAAAAAGGGTTAGGGTTAGTGTCATCCGCGTTGCACTGTTTACAATATCTCCCTGTCAACAACCACAAAAAATGGTTTCACGCCCTCATTTTTCTGCTCTTCAATAATTCAACAGAAAACTATTTGTCATTCTTGGGCTTAACAGCCAAACACCATTTGTATTATACTTGTTGATGGGCATTTTCCTTTCTCTAAAGTATGACTATAGTCTAGGGAGCCAGGGAGGCAAAACATGATGCAGTGTGTTCCAGTGTCTTCTTAAGTCTAAATTTGCCCTCTGTCTAATGAAATAATTCCTCATTGCAGACAATTTAATCTGCGGATGAAGAGAGACACCACCATATTTGCCCAAGACCTAAAGGTGGACATCTCGGGCACTGAGATACCTTATGATACTTCCCATATATACACAGGGGAAATCTACGGTGAGCTCTAGCTGTGTGTGTGTGTGTGTGTGTGTGTGTGTGTGTGTGTGTGTGTGGTGGTGTGGTGTGGTGTGTGTGTGTGTGTTGTGGGTGTGTGTGTGTTGGTGTGTGTGTGTGTGTGTGTGTGTGTGTTTCCAGTAACCCCTCCTCTCTGTCTCCTCAGGGGAGAAGGGTACCCTGAGCCACGGCTCTGTGGTGGAGGGCAAGTTCGAGGGCTTCATCCAGACCTACCAGGGCACCTACTACGTGGAGCCAGCCGAGAGATACCTGAACGACAAGGACGTCCCCTTCCACTCGGTCATCTACCACGAGGACGACATCAGTGCGTCACACACACACACACACACACACACACACACACACACACACACACACACACACCACACACACACACACACAACACACACACAACACACACCACAACCTCACACACCACACAACACACAACACACACCACACACACACACACACACACACACACACACACACACACACACACACACACACACACACACAGAGAGAGAGAGAGGGGTGTGAACACTGTTTTCCCAGCCTAAGCTGAGACAGACTGGAAGTGATATGTTTATGTAAACCCCCCCCGAACCCTTCTTCAAGGAGCCGGCATACCCAGGCTGCTCATTAGCTGAGTAACAAGGCCGTTCTCCCCAGGGCTGCACGGCTCAATTAAGCCGTCTACACACTGTTGTCCCCGCCAGCACAAACACACACACACACACACCCTCCCGACACCCTCCACAGTCCTGCTCACTCACCAGCCCTGCCCCCTGTGGGGTCTGGTCATCTCTGGATACGCGGAGGGGTCGGTGGGAAGGGTGGGCGGTAGGGAGAGAGGTTAATGGCCAGGAGAGATGACGAGGGCTAAGGAGGTGAGGAAGGAGAGACTCAGTGTACCTCGTACCATGACATGCAAGACTGTTATCTGGCCTGGAGACGCTGCCTGAAATAGAGTGACCGACTCACAGTGTTAAGTAGCATTGTCCTCTGTAATTGGACTTGTGTTGTTGGTCTGCCTATCTCACTCTCTATATCTGTCGCCTGCTCTCAATCTATATTAAGGGTTTAATCATCATCAGACACGCCTTTACCACTGTAAGTGACTGACAGTGCAGTGTGTATAGACGGCATGGTGGCCATCAGGACCTCAGCATCTCAGCCTTTTGTTAAATGTATTCTTATTTTTTTTTTTTAACTACGGTTACAGAAGGAAAGCATTGTTGGAAACGTATACATAATGGTAGGAGAGCTCACCGGCGACATCTGTTCTTAATGTGAACGCATAATAGGAACCTAGCAGGTCTGAGATTTCCTCTTTAAACAGAGTGATCGCAGAAGCCATCTGAACCCTTCGACTCCTGCTTATCTTTTCACCCTGACTGTTGCGCTCTGAAATCCAAAGTATTTCAGGCTGCTAAATTGGAAAAGTCTTCAAATTGTTATCTCCTGCATTTCTGGAGGTGCGCATTCATTCTTCATGGGCTTTTTTTTTTTTTTCAACCGCTGATATCCTATTTCAAATTTTTGGACGTCAATCAAGAAGGCTTTAATTGAAAGAATTTCACATTATGGCTTTGTTGCTGCACCAAGAATGTCAAAGGAAGCATACATTTATGTAGAGGGAAATCTTTGATATTATATATTGTAATTTATTTCAATTTAATCTATTTTAAGGTTGGTGAAAACGCAGCATTCTAAGACTGTAAATGATCAGCTTCTTTTGTAAGACTGCTCTAGTTGTGGATATCTTTTTTATCATTCTTACCGCCCATGTTTTCAAATATCTAGTTGGCTCTTTTAACTTAATTCAGGGCCCTATACAGCTTTTATAACCTACATTTTAAGTGACGGCCCCTGATTCTGTTAGAAAAACTATAGGGCCCTACCTTTGCAGCTCTCAGTTGCTAACTGGCCTAGCCCGGGTCGCTGTCAAAAAACGCACTCGCACCCTGCAGTCATTAAAGGGCAGGTACAGGTTGAGCATCTTGCGCAAGGGTGGCTGTCCTGTGATAGTTTGCCTGATGGATGCACCTGAAAATGAGCGGAGTTGACACCTGTCTAGCCAGCCTTTATCAGTCGTCTGCGGACATTGGGGTATGAACCCTGAACCTCTGAGCTAGCAGTCGCACAGCGTATCCTCTACCTCTCTTGCTCTCTCCTCTAGACTACCCACACAAGTATGGGCCAGAAGGGGGCTGTGCGGACCACTCTGTGTTCGACAGGATGAAGAGGTTCCAGACCTCAGCTGTAGAGGATTCTACGGTAAAGCACAGTACACTCAGTTGTTGTTTTTAATGACGTTTCAATTTATTTCACAGCAATGTGCCTTTTGTGATGGGTGTACTTTTTAACTAAGAATCAACATGTATAGTCATGAATGCATCGTATCATGGAACACTTACCTAAAAATAGCCAACATCATTTATTTACCTGCACTCATCCTGAAGTTCCTGATGTTTTATTCATCTGTGTGTTCAACTCTTCCTCCCTGGCAGGAGGAGGTCTCTCTGGACCCCATGCTGCTGAGGAGGAAGAGGATGGCGCAGGCGGAGAAGAACACCTGCCAGCTCTTCATCCAGACCGACCACCTCTTCTTCAAGTACTACAAGACCAGGGAGGCGGTCATCGCCCAGGTGAGCCCAGGGTCACACTAGCAGGAGGGTCTGGTGTTGAGGGGGTTGAGGTCTGCCGTCGACCTGCTGGCCTCTGTGAAGCCCTATCTCACCGAGCAACAACCAAACTATCAATAACTTTGCAACCTGTAGCTTTGAGACTAAAAGACGAAATAGTACCTCCTAGAAAATACCATGCCTAGTCAATCAGTATCAGAGCTGTCAACCTTCCTCTCTAATCCGTTTTGCGATAAAGCAACATTAATTTATGCACCCAGGTAAGTGGTGAAATAAATCGATGTAACCAATCGCAATCGGGTATCTTTGTCGAGTTTGTTCCAGTCCCAATGGCCACTGTTCAAATTGCAGGTCAGGGTGGAGGTAACAGCCTATTGACGTTTCTAAAAACGGTGTTCTTGCTGAATCCATAGTAGTGACCATATTCATAGACCAAGTTATCGTTATCTGTTATATGCATTGATAATAGGAATGCGCGAAATAAACGATATACGATATGAACGATAAAAAATGGGCTACGATAGAGATTTTACTTATATTGCTCTATCGCGATAATGTATGGTTTTAACTCGATCTATCCATGACTCGCGAATATAAAGAGCCACGAGGCTCAACCGTCTGCAACGCATCATCCGCGACCCGCGAATTTTAAAAAGAGCCACGAGCTGCAACCGGCTGCAACCGGCTGCAACGCATCATCCGAGACCCGCGAAATTTAAAGAGCCATGAGCTCCAACCGGCTTCAACGCATCATCGTCATCTAAGTAAAGTATGGCTGAAGCGAACGGCAGGACTGGTGATTGCGCTCATTTCATGTTTCATTTCAAAGAACGCGTCAATTTGCACGTGTTTTTGGTAATGTTTTAATAGCAAGTATCTGTGCACACACTTGGAAGATTTTTCTTTATTTAAAATAGCCATGCCTAATACTGGACGTATTTCCCTAAATCACAGGATCCGTTTCTTTATTAACAAGACCCCACCAGTTTTAATTTCATTAAGAGAAGTATACGTCATTACACAGAAGATTTTTTTCTTTTTTAAAGTCTCAGCAGCTACAACATTATGTTGTATGATTAGTTTTGCAATAAATACGACATAACGACATACTAAGTTTCTTTCTTCTTTTGTTTTATACATTTAGCAGTTTGACTTTCCTTAGAGTCTATGTAACCTGTTCTGAAATGGTTCTATTATGATTTATATATCGTGATATATATCGTTATCGCAATAGGTTGCAATGTATATCGCAATATGGATTTTAGGCCATATCGCCCATCCCTAATTGATAATTCACCTTGATAGCAGTGAACGCTGAGAGCCCATGTTTAATTTCAACTCGGTACGTGAATATATGGTGCCGTATTACAGAAACTTCCTAACTCGAAAATCCTATTTTATCTCTTTGGTATCTATGGTAACAAGGGATAGGATCGGATTTACGAAAAAAGTCATTACAGAAAGGCCGATCCTAAAGTCAGGGTTCTTATCTTAACTCCAGACAGGAAATGTGTATTACAGAAATATCCTAAATTACCAAAATCCCAAATAAACTGTCCTAACTTTAGGATGACCGATCAGCTCTCCTAACTGTCATTTACTGTTACAAATTAGCGAGATTGCAGCACTTTTATTACATGTAGCGCAGCAAAATTGTAGACGTAGGCCTAATGGTGATCGACGAAATATGTTGGTTGAAAGGCTTAATCCGTAATCCGACTCCGTAACTACGGAGACCCCTCGAGCATTCAGAGTTCGCCGTCGGGATGTCGGATACGCAATGCAATTCGCCGCCCGATCGATCTTTTATGTTGACTACAAACCATGTGAATAGTGTTTTAAATAAACTTCCAAAGCTTTACAAAACTTGTTTGATGTTTTATTGGTCCTTAATGAGCAAAGTAAACAATGTACAAAGTAAATAAGGTGCAAAGTGATTCCGGAAATTATTTTGTTAGAGGACCAATCACAGCGCTTTCCGTCTCCGTTGCGTCAACGGATAGTTAAATAATATTGGATACGCATGTAAGCTTCATCTGTTGCTAGGTAAAAGACATAGAAGCTGAATTTCGATGCTAGATCGCCTACTTTGGATATCTTAACCTGAGATAAGATAGGATTCCTAAATTAAGATAGGATATGTTTCTGTAATACCTAATTGAGAAAAATCCTATCTGACACTTCTCCTATCTTAACTTAAGATAGGAAGTTTCTGTAATACGGCCCCGGATCCATGTTTGCATCGTGGCTTATTTAAATACCTTTAAAGAGCCCATGCCATTAAAATCACATTTTTCCTGTTGTTTGTTAAATGACATAGGTCTGAATAAGTTTGTGAGCTGTGGTAAGTTTGAAATCTATGCAGTTTGTCTGCTGAATGCAATAGGCAATGAAAGGAAAATGGCAGAAGAAATGAGCCGATCAGGATAAGGTGACACTGTGACGTAGCGTTGTCAAACTATTATTCATGGCCCTGCCCACTTGGTTGGTTCGTAACCACCCACAAGAATTCTGAAGGAGTCGTGATTGAGCTAGTGCTAAATGCTCATACGTGTATGGTAGTTGCTTAGTTCGTAGTAACAGGCTAGTTACAGAATTTTGAATGCAATGGCAGAACGACATCGAAGTACATGAACTGCGACATGCTGCCTGCCGCCGGTTGCCGCAGCGCGAGGCACCACCGCCGCGAAGCACCACCGCCCGGCAGCGGGCAGCCGGGCGGTGGTGCCTTGCGCCGACAGCAGACAGCAGGCAGCAGGCAGCGCGCGGTTCTGTCTACTACAGATTGATGTGGAAGAACCAGAGACGTCGGAGAACCCGACGAAGTCCTTTGTGATTCATTATATCGTCTGCACGTGCACACAGCTTTTGGCCGTGATAATATGTATTATTTGATATAGATATCTATGTATTATATGATATTATTTAGATATAGAGCTCCAGGACTGTAACGCAAGTGTTGTAGGCCTACACTTCCTTGTTATTTGGATAACCGTTCTGCTGTTGGACTCTCGTCTATGGTATTTCTACAACTAGACCCGTAGTGGGGGTTATCTCAGCCATGGTGAGAATGAATTGGGGAAAGGAACTTTGGCTTTGACTCCCTGAAGTCATGAACCACGACATGGAGGAGAAAAGGGATTTTGACCGCGGTCGTCTCCCGCCGGAGCCTCCTCGCTGCCGATGGACCACCGCCTCGGCTTCAGGATGCGGTGATTAGCGCTGACCGCTGCCGAGGCGGCGGGAAGCAGGGCTCAATAGGGATACATTCGCGGCCAACAATCCCCTTCTCCTCCATGTCGTGGTTCATGTAGCCTACTTCAGGGAGTCAAAGCCAAAGTTCCTTTCCCCAATTCATTCTCAACCATGGCTGAGATAACCCCCACTACGAGTCTCGTTGTAGAAATACCGAGACGAGAGTCCGACGTGTTATGCCATAACACCAACAGCAGAACGGTTATCCAAATAACAAGGAAGTGTACAACACTTGCGTTACAGACCTGGAGCTCTGCTCTATATCTAAATAATATCATATAATACATAGATATCTATCTCAAATAATACATCACGGCCAAAAGCTGTGTGCGCGTCCAGACGATATAATGAATCACAAAGGACTTCGTCGGGTTCTCCGACGTCTCTGGTTCTTCCACTTCCACATCAATCTGAAGTAGACGCGGTCGTTTGAGATTCATAATAACCTATCGTCTGGAGGCTCACACAGCTTTTGGCCGTGATAATATATATTATATATTATATGATATAGATATCTATGTATAATATGGGTTTCTAAGAGCCATTGCGATACATCCACCGTAAACAGAGCGCATGGTACCGTGGCTACAAGCTGCTCAGGGCCAGGTGATAATATTATATATATGATATAGATATCTATGTATAATATGGGTTTCTACGAGCCATTGCGATACATCCACCGTAAACAGAGCGCATGGTACTGTCAGTGGCTACAAGCTGCTCAGGGCCACACCCCCACCCCCTCCTTGACCTGCCTTGACACGCCCACCGTATACAGAGCGCATGGTAGTGGCTACAAGCTGCTCAGGGCCACACCCCAACCCCCTCCTTGACCTGCCTTGACACGCCCACCGAAACAGCGCGTTTGGGGGAAGCTCAATGTGCGACTGTTTCGGAGTGACTGTAACTCTGCCACCAGCTGAATTTCGGGGACGTCTTTGAATACTGTGTTTTGTGGCCCACTAATACCTATATTAAAGCATCATAAAATAGAATGGCATGGGATCTTTAACATGCGGGAAAACTTTATTGTTAATCAGGTGTGACGAGACGATAGTATTTTGTTGTCACTCGTGGTAGGCCAAGGTGAGAAGGATTGCGTGTGCTTACTATAGCCAACGTAGAGTTTCAGTATTCTATTTCTATTTTTTTTTATTATTCAATTCATATTCCACTCCCGGAATTCATTCCAACAGCCCTTATTAGTAGTACAATATGACACCTGAATCCCTAAGCTAAGCCACGGTTTCATCCTCAGATCTCCAGCCATGTGAAGGCCATCGATGCCATCTACCAGGGCACGGACTTCATGGGCATTCGCAACATCAGCTTCATGGTGAAGAGGATCCGGGTGAGTGTGTGAGCTGTAAACCATTTGAACTGTGGTCTTTCTGAATGGATCCTTGGTAAATGGACTGGTCCCTGAAGCCTCTGTCTCACCGCCTCTGATCTGCAGATCAACACCACCAGCGACGAGCGTGACCGGCTGAACCCCTTCCGCTTCGCCAACATCGGCGTGGAGAAGTTCCTGGAGCTGAACTCTGAGCAGAACCACGACGACTACTGCCTGGCCTACGTCTTCACCGACCGGGACTTTGACGACGGCGTCCTGGGCTTGGCCTGGGTCGGGGCCCCCGCAGGTACGAAGAGAAGCCACAGGAGGATTTAAGGAATGGACAAAGTTGGTGGCCTTCGCACCCTGTTCAGTGATGTAGAGTTGGGAGACATAGAGGCAAGTGTTTGCTTTGAATGGTATCGTTTTTTTTGCCTCGTGTGAATATCCTTGTGTCCCCTTTGCAGTTTGCAATGAACGTCCGTCTGGCCGTGGCTCGCCACTTATTTATTTTATAATATGGCCGTGGCGTTAAGTTGTTCAAAAACTCCAGCCAATCAGAGTGAGGCTCTCGTCATGCTGGTGAATTTGGTTGAAGGTAAAGTGAAAGTCTTCTCCTCTGAGTGAAGCCTTCGGTGCTGAATTCTGGTAACCTTTATGGGGCTTTCACTAACGCTTAATATTTAATTTATAGTTTATTTCATGGATTGAATTTGTTTAAGAAAGAAGAAAAACAACGATCATTAAACATTTACTACAAATGTTCCTTTAACCTTAAATTATATTGAACACAATTATTCAATTGTTATATATATGATTAACATAATGGCAGGAACAAATAATCACATGGGATATACATCCCAACCAGCCCAACGCACACAAATGTCCAATCAACATGAATCAGCCCAGACCTTGCCTGAGAATGCTCTCATCAACACTTGTTCATTCACAACCTGAGGTAGCAGGCTAAAGGTGCGTCCACACCAAAAAAGAAGGGGCGGCTTGAATCCATACGAAGTTAATGCAGAGATGCATTTAGAGCCAAAAATGTTTCGCCAGAAAACCTGCTGCGCAAATTGACAAATGGTGCGTATTTTACTCGCACGAACAATCTGGTTCACGCAAGTCCAGAGTGAACCACAACATGGAGGAGAAAGTGAGTGTTTCCATATGAGGACTCCAAGAGCTCTATCGATATAATATATAGATATCTATATTATATAATATCACGGCCAAAAGCTGTGTGTGCCTCCGGGTGATATTATGAGCCCTAATCGACTGCGTCTGGTTTTCAGACGTCTCTGGTACTTCCACAAGTAAAGACTCGTAGTTGTGCTTATATCGGCCATGGTTGAGAATCAATTGGCAGGGCCATCACAGGTAAGGTACCATAGTACCACAATGGGTCATAACAGGTACTGTACCATAGGACAACAATGGGTCATCACAGGT
Organism: Gadus chalcogrammus; assembly: GCF_026213295.1. Taxonomy (NCBI): domain Eukaryota; kingdom Metazoa; phylum Chordata; class Actinopteri; order Gadiformes; family Gadidae; genus Gadus; species Gadus chalcogrammus. The sequence continues at coordinate 23,362,915 of NC_079420.1, forward strand.
ACTGTACCTTAGGACAACAATGGGTCATCACAGGTACTGTACCATAGGACAACAATGGTTCATCACAGGTACTGTACCCTAGGACAACAATGGGTCATCACAGCTACTGTACCTTAGGACAACAATGGGTCATCACAGCTACTGTACCTTAGGACAACAATGGGTCATCACAGCTACTGTACCATAGGACAACAATGGTTCATCACAGGTACTGTACCCTAGGACAACAATGGGTCATCACAGCTACTGTACCATAGGTGGGCAAGAGTAAAGCTGGTGCGGTGTTTTAATAAGGCGCTTGGTGTGACCTCCAGTGTTTAGGTCCCCCTTCCAGAACAGCACCTGTATGCTTTATACTTTTTACACAGCGTTGGCACAGGCCACTGGTTGTTTAAAGTCATAGGTATTATGCACAGCGGAGGGACGGCCGCTTTGAGTCTGCTTGTTTTATGTGTTCCAATACTTCTAAAGCTTTCTCTCCGGGGAAACCTTCACGCTCTGCCTCTCTGGTTGCAGACAGCTGCAGCCGCAGTGAGTTTTTATTCTGATCTGTATGGTGATGACCATGATGGAGCTTAAATGACAATTACCTTGTGATACGGAAGTACCACATTTATTCCAAATTTACCTGAACAGATTGTTTTTTACAGAAAGAAAATGTGACTATAAAAACATGCTGCATTTCATAATACTGAATTTGACGCATTTTAAGCGACCAGCTCATCGATGGGACAGATCCTGGCAGCACTCATCCTTCTTACTTCATTATTCACTGTATTTCCCATAAAGATCGTTCTGAGTGCTCCGTAGAAGGCTTCTTCTTCCTTGGGCGCCACCTTCCTTTTTTTTTTTTTTTTTTCGGCACACTGCAGCTCTTCTTCCTCGCCATGAACTCAATCTCCTCCCCAAGGGGCTATGTTGCCCAATTATTTTCAGAATTCTGAGAAGGCTTTCAATGGGAGAAACCGAATGTTCACACACGAGTCCAGGATGGACTTGTGTGTGTGTGAACGCATTCAGTGTGTTCACTGTGTTCTTCTGTCAATGTGCCTATCGATGGATGGCGTTGGCATAAAAATTGTTGAATGATTATTATCCATATAACAACAAGCTGAGTCTTTGAAACTCTGAGTGAATACACAGAGGGGCTTTCCTGTAGCGACAGCGGAGGTTGGGGAGCAACACGGTGTCTGGTTTGATCTCAAACGGGTAATCCTGAGACGTAACATCTCTGGTTTCTGTTCCGTCTTCACAGGGAGCTCGGGAGGAATCTGTGAGAAGAGCAAGCTGTACTCGGATGGGAAAAAGAAGTCTTTGAACACGGGCATCATCACCGTGCAGAACTACGCCTCCCACGTACCCCCCAAAGTTTCCCACATCACATTCGCACACGAAGTGGGTCACAACTTCGGCTCCCCGGTAAGTTGGAAAACCCTTTGCTGCTTTTAAAAGCCATGTATTTATTTCTTGTAAGTCGGTATTGATGCATGAATCCCCTCTCAGCATGACTCTGGAACAGAGTGCACCCCAGGGGAGTCCAAGAGCCAGGACAAGAAGGAGAAGGGGAACTACATCATGTACGCCCGCGCCACCTCTGGAGACAAGCTCAACAACAACAAGTTCTCCAGCTGCAGCGTGCGTAACATCAGTCAGGTGTTGGAGAAGAAGAGGGGCAACTGCTTCGTCGGTACGTGTGTCCTGTGTCATCGTGTCTCGATTCAAAACGGTGTTGCTGTGAAACCTCAGATTTAATCCCTGCACCACATGTTAAAACACAGTCCTGTACAAAGTCATGGATCTCCTTCTGTGAGCCCTGAATCGCTGACGTGTGTTTCTGTTCTGCGGGTTCAGAGTCGGGCCAGCCCATCTGTGGTAACGGGCTGGTGGAGCCGGGGGAGGAGTGCGACTGCGGCTACAGCGACCAGTGCAGGGACCAGTGCTGCTACGACGCCAATCAGCCCGACAACAAGAAGTGCAAGCTGAAGCCCAACAAAGTCTGCAGGTCAGCTGGGGCAGAAGGGAAACCTCCTGGGCTTTAGCGAAACCCCCCTGCCTATTTTAATCTAATGGATTAGTCGGGCTTTCCGTTTGTAAATAAACGGCACCTCTTAATTCTGGCTCGCGATGGGTCTGGATCTGCAGTGAAACGTTCAGCCAGTAGCCAGTTTATCAGTTCATCGCTGATGAGGAGCTCGGTCTTCATACGAGTATTGAAAGCGTTAATTTTTAAATCCCTGATAAAATAGCATCTCCATCTGGTCTCATGAGCAGAGAGACATCAATATGAATTTAATATAAAGCGTGTATAATTCAGCTTTCTGTTTATGTTGTCACTTCCCCTCGGTTCGGCCCGTTATCGGGGAAGCATCTTGTGTACTGTGGTTCCTCTAGTCTTGTTAACGGCTCCCATCCTGCCCCCCTCAAGCCCCAGCCAGGGCCCCTGCTGCACCCCCGAATGCTCCTACAAGGGCCGCAACGAGAAGTGCAGGGACGAGTCGGAGTGTGCGCACCAGGGAATGTGCAACGGAGTCACTGCCATGTGCCCCACCTCGGAGCCCAAGGCCAACTTCACCGCCTGCCACGGAGAGACGCAAGTCTGCCTCAACGGGGTGAGTAGAGGCAGAGCTGGTCTCCAGACGGGACGCCCCGCCGTCTTGTGACCAGAGGCATGCGGGACGATGTAAGGGTCTCTCATCCTCACTGTTATGTGGCATTTAGTATCTGTGTGCTCATGAGAAACGTTAAAGGGGTGATATCATGCTTTTTAGACTTTTCCCTTTGCTTTGGACTGTTATATGACGTATATGTACATGTTTTAAGTCTGCTAAGCTAGAAAAATCTAAGTCCGAGCTAGGGCTGCACGATTATTGCCAAAATGATTATCACGATTATTTTGATCAATATTGATATCACGATTATTTACCACGCTTATTCATTGAAAAAAAAAAATCTTTCGAATTTCTACCACCCCCTTGTGGTAGGAGCCACACACTGTGCTCAGCGGCAAATTGCCGCCAGGCCACGCCCCCTCCCCTCCCCCTGTTTTCACGCTTCCCGCGAAAATATCGCGGGAACACTACGTGTCATCGTGGGACGCCAATATCGTCATTGCGATAAAAATTAGATATATTGTGCAGCCCTAGTCCGAGCCAGGGGGAGTATTCGCGCACACTGAAAATGGCCTTCAATAAGTGTGTGAAACAGGGCGCTTGCGCTCAAACTTTACTTCTGTGACAGTCTGACATCAGACTCTGCAGTGGGTGGTGCTGAAGTACAGAAGTCGCGCCTCCCGGCTGCCTGGAAAGTTTAAAACTTCTCAGGACTCGGAATTTGACGACACAGGCCCAAAGCATTGACCATTCACAGCAGACTGGGCTTCTCAGGAGGGGGGCCTTAAAGCGACATTTTGCAAAACAGAAAGTTTTTGCAAGATGCTGAAATTGGTTTTGCAGAAATGAACAGTGTGACAATAATAAGGGGTATTTCTTACATACAGGCATGTAACCCTATTCTAGTAGTACCCCAAATGCAATTATTAACCCCAAAAAAGCATGATATGGGATCTTTAACTTAATATTGGGGGGAATAGAGTCTTGTTATTCTCCGCCTGGCTGACGTGGAAGTGTATTGTATTTTGATGATGCTTTGGATACGGACTGCGGAGGAACCGTACATAGGCCTCCGTAGTACTGGATATCGGACACTGTCCCACACCTCAGGCATCATGCTGTACCACCAGCTACCGTCCTTCCTTGTCTGGGGCTGGGCTCCTTCTGAGCCCGGTGCACTCCACATAACCCCATTGGAAACAAGTCCTTGTTCCGCCACTGCGTCCTCCCACAGTGTGCGGCATGCTTAGAGTAACTGCTGGAGCCGTCCATTGATCTGTTCTCTCCCCCTGCTGCAGGGCTGCTCGGGCTCCATCTGTGAGAAGTACGGTCTGGAGGTCTGCACCTGCGCCAGCCAGGATGGCAAGGACGAGACGGAGCTCTGCCACGTGTGCTGCATGGAAAAGAGTAAGAGCCCCTCCATCCCTCTCCATCATGCCCCTCCCGTATCACATGCCGTCTAAGCAATGCAGTTAATATTTATATTATAGACAAAAAATAAGCGTTTCACGCATGGCATGACTCCGAGTTTCGACAAAGTGCAGGGGCAGTCTGTATAAAGTATCTGTGATACCCTAGACCCTGTGATACCCTAGACCCTGTGATACCCTAGACCCTGTGATACCCTAGACCCTGGGCTCCTCTAGACCCGGGGCTACTCTACACCCTGGGCTACTCTAAACCCTGAGATGTCCGCGGTTCCCTCCACAGTGAACCCCAACACCTGCAGCAGCACGGGCTCGGAGCGACTGGCGCGCTTCTTCAACAAGAAGGTGACCACGCTGCCAGCCGGCTCGCCCTGCAACGACTTCAAGGGCTACTGCGACGTGTTCATGAAGTGCCGTCTGGTGGACGCCGACGGCCCGCTGGCCCGCCTCAAGAAGGCCATCTTCAACCCCGAGCTCTACGAGAACATCGCCGAATGGATCGTGGTGCGTACCCAGCCGGCCTCGCTCTCTGTGGTGACGTGTGGGGGGGGTGTACATGTGACCGGGGCATTGATCGGGGCTGTGTGTCTCCTCCAGGCCCACTGGTGGGCGGTGCTGCTGATGGGCATCGCCCTCATCATGCTGATGGCCGGCTTCATCAAGATCTGCAGCGTGCACACGCCCAGCAGCAACCCCAAGCTCCCGCCGCCCAAGCCCCTCCCAGGTGAGTACGGCTCTAGACTGCTCTCACAGGCCCCTCAGCGCTGGGGTGGACCCTAGTGGTGATTGATGGTGTTCGTTAACCTTGTGACGGCGCTATTATGAACGCGACCGCTGAGGCACGAACCTTAAGGTGACGAGCGTCTCCGCCCCTCCAGGTACCCTGAAGAGGCGACGAGCCCAGCAGCAGGCGGCCTCCCAGGTCCAGCACCAGTCCCAGAACCCCCACTCCCAGCACCCGGCCCACGGGGCCCACGGGGCCCACGGGGCCGGCCAGCGCCCGGCCAACCGGCAGCAGGCCCCCCGGCAGGCCCAGCCCCAGAGGCACCACCGCCAGACCCGCGAGAACTATCAGATGGGCCAGATGAGACGCTGAGGGCCCCCACCCCCTCCCTCCCCCCGCAGGGCCACCTCCACCTGCCCACCACACTAAGCCCCCCCCCCACCCCCGATCCTCAAACCCCCCCCCCCCCCACTTCCCCCTCAATGCCTTGGCTCCTCCTCGTGCCTACAGTGGGAAAATACGACACTCCTCCATCCAAAGAAAAGCCGAACGCGTCGCCACCGTCAACATCCTCCATCCACTCAGAGCCAGGGGGCCTCGGGGAGACACCGGGACTCCAGGGGCCTCCAACCTCCAGGGAGAAGGGAGAAGCAAACCAACTGGAACCACTTTAACTTTGCAGTCCACGGCGGTGGCTCGCTCTTTGTGGAGGGGACTCCACTGTCAGCCATTTTGCGCAGTGTGACCTGGTGTCTTTGTTTTCCAACACCTTTTCTTTCTCATTCGTTTCAAAAGGAGTGCCAAGGAGTTAAGGAAGCGTGCGTGTGTGTGTGTGTGTGTGTGTGTGTGTGTGTGTGTGTGTTGTGTGTGTGTGTTGTGTTGTGTGTTTGTGTGTGTGTGTGTGTGTGTGTGTGTGTGTGTGTGTGTGTTGTGTGTGTGGGGTCCTCTTATCGTCTTCTTGAAGGCAGGCAGGCCGTGCCACTGGTCTCCACTCTCTTGCCAGGAAACACTCCGTGGGGGGGAATCCACAGCACTTTTATTTTGTGATGATTTTTTTTTTAAACACGTTTCAAAACGGCAAAGAATCACCGGCTCCGGTCTTTGCTGCAGACCGGGCCTCCGCATGTGACTGTACAGATGACATGTATCATACCTGAAGACAAACTATTTCTTCTACTATAAATGTAATGATTTACTTTTTAAAAGGTTTTCTTTATTGTTTTATTTCTTTTTAAATACTTCAGTTAGTGCTCTCAGGACTCTTTAGCCCACATGAAGGTGGACGTATCGGAACGAGGACACACACACAGACACAGACACACACACACACACACAAACGCATACACTCAGACACACCCACGTCCAGACGCATGGACCTATTGCAAATGTCTATTCCTACTTTTGGAACAAGATGAAAGACACTATATCCTAGCTTTTTAATTTCCTTTTGGGACCATCACATGTGAAAAAAATGTCTGTGTTTTGCTTTCATCCGTTTCTTTTTGCTAACATCTTGTTTCCTAGAGCTGGTTTGTGTAAAGCGTTGTGGGAAAGGGAGTGACACTAGGTTCATGGAACGCCTTGTATGGTCTATAAGAATTTTTCTTTTCGTTGTTGATATCGAGGAATGAATAACCACTAACCGAAGGAGGGATGAATCATGTTACCTGGTCAAATATGAAGCAAAAGCTTGGAGCGGGAAAAACAAAATGTTGTGTTCCTCAATGGGAAGACATCTCTACAGATGTGCTCAACCGTCGCCGTGGTCACCAACGTGACGATGGGATGGGTAGCTCAGGGCTCAGATTGCTAAAACCCTCAACCCTGGCCCTCACAGGTGTGTCGGCTCCTGTGATGATGATCAAACTCTTTGAGCTGGCTGGTGGCGAGCAGGGCTCAGTGTGTCTCCTGTCACCAGGCAGGCTGGGGTTCAGCTCCCATCTAAACTAGTGTATTGGTCCCAGAGCTACGATAGAAGGGCGAAAACACAACGCATTAAAGGGACTCTAGTTGGGATGTACAAACATGCGAGATGAATTCATTCTTCTGATTCTTGAGATCAATCTATATATTTTTTTTTAAAGGAATTTATTCAATGTGGGCATGCAGACACATCTCTTAAATGTGATAAATGATTGACAAAGGTCTGTAATATTTGTCTCAAGTAATCACTTTTTGCTTCCTTAGCTGATATAATTAAATAACATGGAACAATGTGAGGAGGAATGTTATTACATTGTCTGTCGCGCTACACAGAAAATAACCCTGGCGTGTTTTGAAGTGAGTGATGAAGCGGATCCAAGTGGCATTTTCTTATTTTGAAAACCAAGTAAACTTACCTCTTAGCCAACCAAGGCATCTGTGGGTGCCCATCTTCTTCATCCACAAACACTTAATCGTTGTGTGTCATGTCTTTTTGTTTTTAACCCGGTCCTTGTTGAATTGTTTACTGTCATGTGATGGCGTGTGCGGCCTCGACCTCCATACTGCACGCCTTCAGACCCCCGGCAGGCTCTCTGCACAACGCTGCAGCCACACCAAGTCCTGTCCTTTTACTTTTACTCTTTTCAGTTTTTGAATAGTTGTACTGTTTCATTTTGAGCTTGTTTTTCGTGTACGCCAGCTGTTTCAAAAGTCCAGTCGAAATGTTAAACCTGACTGACCCTAAAGATGAGAAACACAAGGTTTTTGGTGCTACTCTTGTGGTTAGTTACTTTGGTGCAAATGTCTGAACAAGATCAATATTTGGAGGATAGCAAATTTAACAACTAACCTAAAAAGAAAAACACTACTTTTAAACATGCAGTGATTATTTGTGAATATACTGTGTCTGACTGTATCATGGTTTTAAAGACTGGGTTGGACCAACTGCAAACCAATCCTTTTATTCCTCCCACAAGCTCAACAGTGTAAGTCCCTTTCAGGGCTCTAGGACTGCTGAAGGGAGCCCCTTTTCAACGGTTGGACCTCCACGTTATTCGTTTGGTTTTCTCTCAATGTATCAGCATGAGAGTTATAATAATGAGAGTTAATGCTAAATTAAAACTTTATAAAATGGCGCATGGTTTGGAATGGCTCTCTGTTAAGTCTTATTGCACCAATAGGAAAGTTCCACACACCAACTGCCGTTGTACAGAGCGTTCTATTGGCTGACAGGCAGCCAGGCACATGCCTCAGGGGACTATAGGTATCTTATGTCCTCGTCGTGTTTATTTTGGTCTTAAAGACTTATTCCATGATTTCATGTTGTATCTGTGCTCATGTCTATCACACCCATCGTGTTGCAGTGATCAAATAAGAGCATTGTGACTACTGAGCTTGTCCCTGTTGGCCGTTTATGTGACATCAGTGAGGAAGGGGGTTTTGAAGGTTGAAGGTTGTCCTCATCGACGTGGTCTGTGCAGAGCGGGGACATCTTTTTGATTCCATTGTCGAGGCTCCGTCCCTACAGTGAGCCTGGGCTATATAAATATAAACTTGTACAGAACCTAGAGAATTTGCATTTCACTTGAGGATGAAAATTACATTTTGATACGTGTTTTTTTTTTGTAATCTAATTCTGGAGTAAGATGTTCATGTGTGATAAACCTCTCTTATAAGTTATTCATGTTACTATGTGTGCTAGTTCAAATAAGATTTGATTATAATACCTTTCCTCCACCCATCGTCAATGGAAAAAAGAAAGAAAAAAAACATTCAGTGTAATGGATTTATTGTTGCATTTTTAATTTTGTCTTATTCTGTGGCAAGGGTGTGGGGAGGTGAAAAAAATGCCTGTAAATTTGACTTTCCATTTTTATTTTCTAGTCTTGATTCTAGTTTTGAATAAACGTGCACTGAAATGTCCAAATTGAGTTGAAATGTTGTAGGTGATGTAGGCCGAAAGAACACAAGAGTAAAAAGTTAAAACTACTGTCTGATTTTAATGTTCACTGTGTTTTATACAGTATCAGAAATTTTTGTTCACTTTGAACATTTTTACTAAAAAGAAAAAAAGAAAAAAATCTAATTGTATTGTGCAAAGAGATGTAATTTTTTGGAGTACTTGAAATGCATTAATTAAAAGACTCGATCAAAATAAACTAGCCCCCTGTTTAATGTCTCTCCTGACTGATCTCATTTGGTTCTTGGATAATTCTGCCTCATTTTCAACAGTTCCCGTTAATGTTATATATTTCTTGTCCATAAATTCCCTTACTTGGATGTTTCACATTGGTGTGTTCATGAGCCAACAACAAAGGAGGCAATGGCCTCAACTCATTACTTTGACTCCCTATGAAATGGGCCTTGGGCTTTTTAATTATTTCCTTCTGAGATGTGTTACCACGTCGACTTGATGAACATGAAGCATCCTTTCGTATCCTCGTATATGTCCTTGTTTCCTTCCTCCTGAATTTGTGATGCAGTGATGATTTATGGCCGGCAGAGAGCGACACAAGCAGCATGGTGACCTGAACCCTGAGTTTATTACACCCGCCAACAAAACACATTTGTTGTTAAGACTGAAATAATTATTATTTCTTCTCATCCATTAATTTGCATTCAAAATTGCATCTTTATTTGTACATTAAATTATTGTCGTTGGTAGAAGAGGAAATGAATTGACAAAAGGCTGTCAGTTGATGCTGTAACATTGGTAGTAGATTGTAGGCCTACCGTCACGGTGGAAACACGTTAACGCAGTGGAATGTGACAGCACATTGATTTTCAATGTGGATCCTTCTGTCCAATCACGGGTTGGGCAATTTGTGACGTGTGCAATGTAACAAGCCACAGTGGCACAGTATGTTGTACAGTATGTTGGAGTCAGCAGTGACCGGGGGACCACGTGTTGGCCACCATGTAACCCCTTCTCACAGCACTCTCCTTTTGCTCTGTGTCCAAAACAATGCACCAGTGGAGAGAAACCCAATGAAGCTCCTCTGAGTGGTCCAGTGGATGATGTCAGATGAACACAGACCGGCCTTGTCTCTGATTGTAATGATGTCACCGTCCTCGAGTGTCTCCAAGATAAAGCATACAACCCCTTGTCTAATTCATGACCAAAGAGGCTATGCACGTTAAAAGAATGAAAGATTGTAGTTTGTAGGATTATGCTCTAACTATTCTGCAAATAAATGAATCAGTTAACTATATCTATAGCATTTTGAGTCTGCTCTGTATATGAAAAGTGTTAAAATATAAATAAAGTTGCATTGCCTTGCAGGGTACTTTTATATGTTTTATTTTCCTTTAGGCCTTCATACATACATAAGATGAACATCAACATTAGAAGATGCAGTCTGTCACTGATGGCAATGTTATACCAAACTGTTTTTATTAGTAAGGTTAAGGTCAATGGGGCCCATGATTTGACATATGACATACTTAAAAGAATAAATTAATTTCAAACCCTTTTTTTATTAAGGCAAGACTCTTTAAGATAGACCTCGTCAGGGAATTATTTTTAAATGATTAACCACAACAGAGAAAAGGGCATGCAAGTAAATAGAGCACTACAGTCCTAAATATCACCTATTAACAAGATGAGCATAACATAGGAACCACATTCATGTGTCAGAAAATGACTGCTCTCAAATCTAGTGCATTCTAGTGCAGGCTATTCCACATATCACTCTTATTTACAAGACAGTATTTACAACACAAATCTTCTTAAATAATAGATATTCAGGACTTTTCTGAGATTGAAAAACAAAAGGAGTATGAATTGAGCCAACATTTTTGTTGCAGACTTTTGTCTTGAAAATGTATTTTATGCACAATGTCTTGTTGAAAGTTTGCGCAATCGTCAGTAACTGAAAATAAACTCAAACCAATTTAGAACTGGAGAGCATGTTAAGAAAGCAGAGTGTGACCATAGTTATGTTAGCAAGATAGGCCCAGTTATGTTATAATGTTATTTTATAATGTTATCATTTTATGTTCAAATACTGTTATGGTTATAGCCACAATTTTCAGTTGGGATCAGCTTAGGTTTGATGTTATGAGGTTATGTTATTATATCATGTTATTATGGTATGTTTTGATGTTATGGGGTCATGTTATAGACTCACTGTCTAGATCATCTCAGTTATGTCATGTTATTATCTTATATTTTAATGGTATATTATGGTGTTATTTTAAAGCAATGCTGTTCAGCTCATGGTCATCAATTAGGGTATGATGTTATAATGGTATGTTATTATGTTATGTGATAATGGTAGGTTATGAAGTTATGTTAAAGCAACACCATTTAGCTCATGGTGATCATCTCAGTTATGTTATTGTATAATGATATTGTATTATGTTATGTTATAATGCTATGTTATTATGTTATTATGTATAGCCACAATGTTTAACCCATGGCAATAAACCTCGGTATGATGTCATGGTGTGATGTTGTATGTTATAATGTTATGTTATAATGGTCTCTTATGGTGTTATGTTATAGCCATACTGTCCAACTCATGGTGATCATCACAGTTATGTCTTGAAATTATGTTTATTTGTTCGGATATAATATTATGGTATGGTACGAAGTAATGTTATTGTGTGATATTATGTTAGCCACATCGTGTAGCTCATGGCATTCATCTTGGTTATTCTATAATATGATGTTGTGTCATTATAATGCTATGTTAATATGTTATGTTATAATTGTATGTTATGATGCTTTGTTGTGGTGTTATGTTATGTTGTTATGTTGTGGTGTTATGTTATCATGGTATGTTATAATTGTATGCTGTGGTGTTATAATGTTATGTTAATATGTTATGTTATAAGTTAATGTAATGTTATGTTATACCCACACCATTAAGGTCATGGGGATCATCTAGATTGTAATGTTACAATGGTATGTTATTATGTTATGTCACGATGGTATGTTATCATGCTATGTTATAATGGCATGTTATGATGTTATGTTATTGCAAAACCGTTTAGCTCATGGTGATCATCTTAGTAACATTATAATGTTATCATGCTACTTTGTCATTGTATGTTAATACGTTAGGATGTAAATTGATGTTCCTATGTAAATGCTACAACAATTTGCTCATGGTCATGTTCTTTTTCATGTAACATATATTACATGACCATTATGTTATTATGTGATGTTATTGCCAAACTCATGGTGATCATCTTGGTTATGGTTAATGGTATGTTATAATGTAATGTCATCATGTTATGTCATCATGGTATGATGTTATATGATAGCAACACTTCTTAGCTCATGGCGATCATCTCATATTTGTCCTTGAGACTGTCGTCTTCCTCATCTTCCTCCTCCTCGTCCTCCTCTTCCGGGGTCTTCTCCGGCTCCTCGGGGCTCGAGGGGGGGGGCTGCTGGGGGTGGTGGAGCTCGATGAGCAGGTAGTAGAGGGCCGCACCAACCAGGCCCCCCACCAGGGGCCCGGCCACTGGGATCCACCACCAGTAGTCGCCGGTGCTGGGGACAGGGAAAGGGAGGTTAGGGTGTTTGACTCCTGGATGCCAGAGACTTCCTCTGTAGCAGTCAGTGAGCAGGCGGCCTCACCCCCTACCTGCTCCTAGAATTCATCTGTAATTTAATTCCCTGTACGTTGATTTCTTGGGTGGAAGAAATGTAGGCTAAAAACCCTAATGTCTCCCTGCTGGAACTCACACCAGATATAAGCGACTGAATGCAGAAAGCATCATGTAGTAATAAACCCAAAGTGATGGAGAGGGTGGCAGGTTGGTGAAGACCCCTGGCCTGCAGGCCGCTTACTCTGGGTCTCTCCCAGGCATGGAGTGCTGCTGTGTAACCTTATGCAACACCCAGGATCTGCTAGCTGCTGCAGAGTCAAGGGTCCGTTGTGGGAGGGTTCCGGAAAGATCAATCGTGCTAATAGGATCCGTTGTGAAGTAGTGAGAGTGACGGTAGAACAAGGTTTCACTGTCAGCGTTGAGCTTTTAGAAAGAAGGTAGTTTTATAGAACAGGAAAATCTTGGGTTATCGCATTTGAAACCATCCTCGTCTTAAATAAACACGTCCAAATAAGGACAGGTTAAATCATTTACACTGATAACGGGGCTCAATTGTAAATGATTATGATATAGTACCTATACTGCTAATGTGCGGGCTGGGATGTTGCAGACCGAGTACTTTGGTCTGTGATAAAACAGTGTTGTGTGGAGGATCCCTCTGACCCAGCTCTGGTGAGGACAGGAGGCCTACCTGAAGACCTCCATGCCCCAGCCGGCCACGGCTGTGAAGAGGCGCGGGCCCAGGTCGCGGGCCGGGTTCACGGGGTAGCCACAGTTGAGCCCCATGGACACGGAGATGGCCATGACGATGAGGCCTATGGCCAGCGGCTCCACGCCCTTAGGGGCTCCGATGTTCCCCCCGTCGACGATGGCCAGGATGCACACCACGAGCATCCCGGTCCCGATGACCTGGAGGGGTCAGGGTTAGGGTTAGGGTTATGGTACGGATTGGTGACCACGTTCAACTTCCAGAAATGTGACTTCATTTACATCCCAGAGACAGGCAGAGCAATAGTGGTAACAACTGATAAATGGACCAACAGATTGGGGCTTATTTTAGTAGCTTTCTAGAAGGAATTGATTCGTTGTAATTAACAACACAGAGTTTCCACTATACATATTATTTCTGGATGATTACTCTACCTAAACTGAAAACAGTGCTTTCTGCCATGCATATAGATTTGACCCAGCAATGATCCCGAGGAAATTGGGTCATTTGACAGCAAAGCACAGTAAGAGGTGCTCTCAAACAAAGTAGATCAATCAATTTGCATTAGACATAGTTTTCTAAACACTCACAGTTAGGCTAAACAGAGTTAGACTAAACAGAGTTAGACTAAACAGAGTAAGACTAAGCAGAGTCAGACTAAATGAGTTATACTGAACAGAGTTAGACTGAACTGAGCTAGACTAAACAGAGTAGGCTGAACAGAGTTAGACTGAACAGAGTAAGACTGAACAGAGTTAGACTGACCAGGGCTGGGCTAAACAGAGCTAGACTAAACAGAGCTAGACTGAACAGAGTTAGACTAAACAGAGCTAGACTGAACAGAACTAGACTGAACAGAGTTAGACTGAACAGAGTTAGACTAAACAGAGTTAGACTGTCACTGAACAGAGTTAGACTAAACAGAGTTAGACTGAACAGAGTTAGACTAAACAGAGTTAGACTGAACAGAGTTAGACTGAACAGAGTTAGACTAAACAGAGTTAGACTAAACAGAGTTAGACTGTCACTGAATAGAGTTAGACTGAACAGAGTTAGACTGAACAGAGTTAGACTGTCACTGAACAGAGTTAGACTGAACAGAGTTAGACTGTCACTGAACAGAGTTAGACGGAACAGAGTTAGACTGAACAGAGTTAGACTGGAGCAGAACAGGTGGTCTACGGCCGTCTGGGCTCACCTGATCGAGGAAGCCGCCCAGGATTGACAGGTGTCGTCCAGGGTAGGAGGCGAAGATGTGACCTGTGGCGTTGATGCCGGTCACTGACAGGATCCCACTGGTGAAGTCCATGAAGGCGTCTGGAAACATCACGACAGCACAGAGGAACAGGCCAGCAGGTCAGCACAAGGGGAGTAGATCCTTGTGTGCATATTGGAGGGGCTGGTAGTTAAACAGACTGGTGACTTCTAGGGAGGTCAGAATGGACAGATGAACTCTACGAATCTTACATCCTCTACTGTTTGTTCAGCATTTATAAGTCGCATTTGAGATGGTTGTTTTTTTTACCATCGTAAACGGTCGGATGAGTCTGTGAAAACAACAATTTAATATGCGTGTGTGTGCGTGCATCATGTCAGGACACAAACATCACCGTAGTATAAGCCGAACACGGCTGCCGCCCCGGCAAAGGCACCCAGGAATTGTGCGAGGACGTAAATGGGGAACTTCCAGATCTTGAGTTTGCCAAGGACCACCATGGCCAGTGAGACGGCCGGGTTCACATGACCCCCTGGGGACACAACGAAGCAGAGGGGGGGGGGGGGGAGACCTCCACCATCAGCCTGTCGTCACATAGTTGGATGTCTTTTTTACGAGGAGCAGAGGAGGACCAGAAGGGGAGCAGAACCCTGGAGGGGCGGGTCGGTCAGAGATGCGCCCCCCCCCCCCCCCCCCCCCCTTAACTTGACACAGCAGCAACGGAGACAAGTGGGTCTGCATTATACAATCATTGTCAAATTGCCGCAGAACGCCATTGGATACCCATGTGTTCGGGGGGGGCTATGTGCGTTTGTAAATCTGACTGCATTGCTTTGACGTGGCTGATGAAATGAGAACCTTGTTTGCTCTTTCTGAGGAGAGTGTTTCCAGCAGCAGGGATATGGTAGTAGCCCAGCGATCGATAGTGTTTGCGGTACATGGAGCGCCTGAGGGTGTTTGACCTCCATGGGGCTGATGCTATGTCCGTGCAGCACAACAGATTGTAATCGATGGCCTTCTGTCATTCAGTGACTCTGAGCTGGAGCTCAGCGCTCTCCTAACACGAGATCCCTGGACGGCAGATAGCTCAGCCAGAAACCCAATTCACGTTGATACAATAATAACTCATGGACACTCTCTCTATATAGATATACTTTTCATTTGTTTATGGGTGTGCATATTTACCTGAGACTCCTCCCGCCACGTAGCAGGCCATGGTGAGGCCCAGGGAGAAGCCGATGTGCACGGTGAGCGGCTCGCCCAGGGTGTTCCTGCTGAGGGCCGTCTGGGCCGCGGCGCCGCAGCCAAACAGCTGCAACACACACACAGGACAAGGGCCTGCATCAGGCTCTCTGCACCACCAGGACAAGGGCCTGCATCAGGCTCTCTACACCACCAGGGTCAGGGCCTGCATCAGGCTCTCTACACCACCAGGGTCAGGGCCTGCATCACGCTCTCTACACCACCAGGGTCAACCCTGCCTCACGCTATCTACACCACCAGGGTCAGGGCCTGCATCACGCTCTCTACACCACCAGGGTCAGCCCTGCTTCACGCTATCTACACCAGCAGGGTCAGCCCTGCTTCACGCTCTCTACACCACCAGGGTCAGGGCCTGTTTCACGCTATCTACACCAGCGGATCCAAACTCTTTATAGCGCATACCACCTCAGAAAATATTTGGCTCCCATCAAGTACCACCATTATGACAATGTTATAAAATATAACAAAATACAGTAGCGTAGGCCTGCCCTGTTCAGCTATGCACAGGAAGCACACTTATTAATTTAACTCATTTTAAACCCCATTTTAATGATCGCATGTTTAATGTATTTCCATCGTACTAGAATTTCGTTTTTTATGTTTTTAAATAAATTATATAACTTTCTGTTTAGGAAAGCACACTTAACTTATATTTACTACTTATTAACATGGTAATATGTTTTTCTGTTTTCTTTGAAGCAGTTGGGATACGAAACTGTGATTCCTGCTCATTAGATAAGTTCTTTCCCATGGTAAATAAAGTAATTTCTTGTCTGCCAGCAACAAGAGGGTGAGCATGAAGAAGGAGCATCCGGTACTCACCACCAAGACGAAGGTCCCCAGGAACTCCGCCAGGAATTCCTTAAGTATCCCATGTTTGAGAACACAGTGTCTCCTCATATTGTCTCCTGCTGTGATTCCCTGCACCACTGGGTCAGCCGCTGTTAGGACGACCAGTTATTCCACGATGTGAACCCCCTCCCCCCGCCCAAACCCCTCCAACCATTCAGCAGGGAAGATTGATCCATGAACCCATCTCAGTCCCAACTGATCCCAACTAATCCGGGTCGAGCATTTATAACGACCAACAAGTAGGAAAATTCATCCCTATCGACTGCTTATTCAGTGTATATTAATTAATTAATTAAAAGGCACCTTTCCATTATTATTGCAAGCAAAAAATGTTCAGTTGGATGATCATGATGGCTCTTGTAATAGGATATTTTAGTTGAATACTTTTATTTGCAACATGTACCATTTTACCTCAGACATTAATATAATAATTTAGTGTATACATATAAAACGTTCAAAGTACATGAGAGAAAAGGCATAGCTACAAACAGCTTTGCAGCTCGTGTCACTGTTGGTCCAGACCAGTGAGTCTGTACGGCACTGGAAGGCCGTGGTTAAAGACGCGGCCACTAGGGGCCAGTGTTGGGGAGATACTGCCTCCAAAGTTAAAGTCACTCACGAGTTAAGGGAACATTATTACGCATAACGGTTAAGATCATGTCAGTCAAGTGCCTCTTAGTAGTCCTGATTTCTGTCCAGATCTCAGTCAGACACCAAGTCATCCAGGTCGTCTCCGTCATCGTCAACCACCGACAGCTGAGATGATATCTTCTTCTGCCTGCACCCAGATGACAACAAGAACATCGGATTATAATACAACACCCTTATCATGGTGCTAATGTGCTAATGCTAACTGTAAACCCATGTAAAGTGGGCCGGAAAGCACATGCATGCACACCATGTGTCCCTGTGTGTGTGCGTGTGTGTGCGTGTGTGTTGGGTCACCTCAGCACGCGCGCGCGCGCGTGTGTGTGTGTGTACTGGCGTGTGTGTGTGTTTATGTGCTGGTGTGTGTTTGTGTGTGTGTGTGTGTGTTTGTGTGCGTGCGTGCGGGGTCACCTCAGTGTGTGCGTGCATGTGTGCGGGTCACCTCGGCGTGTGTGTGTGTGTGTGTGTGTGTGTGCGTGCGTGTGTGCGTGCATGTGGATCACCTCAGCGTGCGTGTGTGCATGCTTCCGTGCGGGGTCCCCTCAGAGTGTGCGTGTGTGTGTGCGTGCTAGGGGTCCCCTCAGCGTGTGCGTGCGTGTTTGTGGGTCACCTCAGCGTGTGTGTGTGCGTGCGGCGGGTCACCTCAGTGAGTGCGTGCTAGGGATCACCTGTGTGTGTGTGCGTGATGCGGGTCACCTCAGTGTGTGTGTGCGTGCGCGCGCGCGGCTCACCTCAGCGTCTGTGAGTGTGCGTGCGTGCATGCAGCTCACCTCAGCGTGCCCAGGTGCCCGTGGAGCTGCTCGTTGGCCTCCAGCTGCTCATCCAGGTCTCTCTGCAGCTTCTTCTTGGCGTTCTCCAGCCGCTCGATCTCCTCCTCCGCCTCGTCCATCTGCCTCTTGGACGTCTTCAGCCTCTGGGTGAGCTGCGGGAGACACGCAGCGTCACCAAAGCCTCAGCACACACACCCCTGGGGGCCGACCCCAGGACTCTGCTACTGTGGCGGCAGTAGCTCAGGAGGTAGAGCGGGTGTTCTGGTAACCGGAGGGTTGATCGTTTGATTCCAGTGTGTCGAGGTGTCCCTGAACAAGAAGCCTCACCCTGACTGCTCCTAAGAGATGTCTGTCGCCCTGCCTGGTTGACTCCGCTGTCGGTGTTTGAATGCGTGAATGAATGGTTGTAAGTCGCTTTGGATAAAAGCGTCAGCGAAATGCATCCAGCAGGCTCAGTGATGACGGTTGGTGGTTAAACGCTACTCTAACATGGCTCACCTGGTCCCGCTGGTTCTGCAGAGAGACGTTCTCTTCGTCCACCTGCATCTTCATCTCCCTCATCTTGCGCTCCAGTTTGCGGTTTGCTTGTTGCAGGGTGTTGTTGTCTCTGGGGACACACCAACGCACACACGCACACACACACAGACACACACATGAAAGGCATTGCATTGCATACTGCACCTTGTATGACTCAAGATAATGTTAGAAGTTGGATTATGTCAAGCATGTCCCATAAAGTGTGTTTGTGTGTGTGTGTGTGTGTGTGTGTGTGTGTGTGTGTGTGTGTGTGTGTGTGTGTGTGTGTGTGTGTGTGTGTGTGTGTGTGTGTGTGTGTGTATGTGTGTGTGTGTGTGTGTGTGTGTGTGTGTGTGTGTGTGTGTGTGTGTGTGTGTGTTTTTTGTGTGTGTGTGTGTGTGTGTGTGCGTGCGGCGTGTGGTTGCGTGCGCGTGAGTGTGGGTGGGTGTGTGCGTGCGCCCACCTCTTCTCCCCCTGCAGCCGGTCCTCCAGGTCCTGGATGCGGCTGGTGAGCCTCGAGACCACTGAGTCCTGCTGGTTGACCCCCCGCACCCCCTCCAGGTGGCCCACTCTGCTCTTCAGGTCCTTGTTCTAGATGGGGACACACACATCTCTCTCATGACGTCCAGCAGTGTGGATCACCATAACTACGCAGTAATTCAGGGATGGCTGATATCGGGGACCAAAAGGTGCTTCGTAAGCCATGCTGAGGTGTGATGTCATTCCGTCATGAAGTTGTCGTTTGCGCATATAAACACAGCCGCATTCAAACGAACATGTTAAGTTTGACTGAAATAGCACAATAAAATCAGTTCAATATGAGCGATGAGTATCTGTAGTTGGATTTTAAACTTCTGACCTGTTATTGGGACACAGTATTTCCCACTGGATTCAACCACCCAACCCTACAGTCGTAAATTGCTCCTGGGTTGGCCGTACCTGTCTCTCCAGGCCCATCTTGTCACACTCCAGGTCCTGCCTTGCAGCTCGCTCCTGCTGGACTTCTGTTCTTATCTGGTCCATCTGTTAAGACAACACGTAGGTGAACCGCCATTTAATACAATGTTTCATCAGCGCCCGGTAAGCTCCTTAATCACAAACCACATCAGGCTAAACCTAAGGGTTTCCACACGGAAGGAACACATATTGGTTAGGGATATTGTGTTTGGTTGGGTGTCCCACATCAGACAGGGGATTGGAGGGCTTCATTCTCTAATAGCGCAGAGAGGCCCGGTGAAGGCTCGCTTCTAACAGCAGAGCCGTCTCTCTGTTTGTTCAGCGGACATCCTGACATCCTGCCTGCACCACCTCTCCAGCTCTTTGAACTCACGCTCCCAGTATAACATGCTGGGGTTAACATTTATGAGTACAGCTTTGAAAGTGATAACTCTAGAACCAAACTATATGTACAAACAAAACAACAAAACAATATATGTAAAACATATTTTACTATCTGGCATTGATGAGCCAGCTCAGAGGCCTTTGGGCCTGCATTTTATTCTGCGTGTGTGTGATTTCCTAATATAATATATAATATAATATAATATAATATATAATATAACCATGTGTGTGATGTTCTAATATTACATGTAACATAATATAATATATAAATATAATATATAGTGTACCTGTTCTAATATAATATAATATATAATATATAATAATATAATATACAGTGCAATATAATGTCTCTGGACCTGTTCTAATATAATATAATATACAATATAATAATATAATATACAGTGTAATATAATGTCTCTGGACCTGTTCTAATATAATCTAATAAATAATATAATAATATAAAGTGTAATATAATGTCTCTGGACCTGTTCTAATATAATATAATATAATATAATAATATACAGTGTAATATAATGTCTCTGGACCTGTTCCTTGCTCTTTTCCACTCGGTCCATGAGGCGGTCTGCGCTGCTCCTCTCCTCAGTCAGATCCTCTTCCAATTGGCCGATCCGTCTCTGAAGAGGGGGGGGGGATGCATTTGATGAATACAAATATATATGAATATCATATTTAAAAATATTGTATTGTATTACATAAAATATATTGTTTCAAGTAATATTAGCTATACTACAGTATATAATATAGTATAGGTTGGTTGGTTTTCCAAGGTAATCCTAGCTGTGTTGAGACAGGTCTGGTGACTTCCTAACAGTAAACATGGGGCTGAACCCAGAGTAAACAGTGATGACAGCTCTGTGTTGTGTCATCAGCCCGTCACACAGGTGGTGAGATGCCTATTCAGCAGCGAGGGCTGTTTTAGAAAGCCACACATGACTGCAGGGACAAATAAACACTTCCAGGAAGCTTTGCGTCACCCCGTCTCACATCATCACCATCTACGACACAACTTCACTGTTCAGAATTACTTGCGGGATCTTACTGATTAGCAGACTTCCTCTTATGAGCCGTGCAGATAAATGTGGTGCCGTTGGCATCAAATACCCGGAACACGCATTTCTATCCTTCGATTGGCGTGATATAAACATCATCGACACAAGGATTTAACAATCAGACTTTTAGGATTGCAGACAAATCCGTTCAGAATCACGCAGGGGGGGGGGAAGGAGACGTGTTTCAATACACGAACCATTGTACGTTTGTTGCAACCTTATTAAATATAGATCACAGTGATTGATCCAAAAGGTTCAAGATTCTCATTTAGATTAGCACAAAAACATGCTTTTTCCAACACACACAATTACTTACACACGATTGCTTACTCCCCACCACAATTATAAAATAATAGATATTATCCCCGGCCTGAGGAAATAAAGGGCGAAAGATCTTGTGTTTGGGGAGAGAATCGAACCCCGTCCGTCTGTGTGTGTGTGTGTGTGTGTGTGTGTGTGTGTGTGTGTGTGTGTGTGTGTGTGTGTGTGTGTGTGTGTGTGTGTGTGTGTGTGTGTGTGTGTGTGTGTGTGTGTGTGTGTGTGTGTGTGTGTGTGTGTGTGTGTGTGTGTGTGTGTGTGTGTGTGTGTGTATGTGTGTGTTTCTGTGTGTGAGTTCCATGGCCTCTACCTCCATGAGTTTGACCTGTTGCTGGTGGTTGTCCAGTGTGGCCAGGTCTCTCTTCTCCAGCTCCTCCACCTTCTGCTCCAGCTGCCTGCTCCTCCCCTGGGCCTCCTGGTGCTCCCGGCGACTCTGCTGCATGTCCTTCTCCAGAGACAGCAGCTGGACCACAACAACACACACCACACAGTTCAATCCCATTCAGTTCAGAGGGCTGTAGAACGCAAAACACGTTTCAATCCTGTTCAGTGGACAGGTATGAAAGCCAGTACACAAAAAAATACTTTAAATACTTGACTTTGGCACAAATATCGCATTATTATCTTATCTTCATATGTAGTCTGCATATTTTCCTACTCCCCACGACATGTGGAATGCTATTTCATCCACTATTTTGGCAGTTTTCCATACTATTCTTCTGCTCGCTCAAACCTAATCTATCCAACCGAGCTTTGGTGTACATTCTACAGGAAGTGTGCTAGCCCACTTCCTGCCGGCGCTGTGGGGATTCAGAGGGTTCGCAGGGCGCACCTCTTCCTGTAGCTTCTTGGCAGTGAGTCTGCACTTGTCCAGCTCCGCTCCCTTCTCCTCCAGCTGTCTCCTGAGCTCGGCGAGCTCCCTCTGGCTCCTCTCCCGCGCCTCGTTGACCTGCTGCTGGAGCTTCTCCGTGGAGACCTCGCACTCGCCCATGATGCTGCTCATCTGTCCCCGTCACGGCCCGGGAACAAGAGAACACTTGGTTGTAGTGAGATATAGGACTGGGCCTTCCGGTGTACATGTTACTGGGAGAGCTTTGGAACATGTACACAGGGGTCTTAAATACTCTACAAACAGTCTTAAGTCTTATAAGCAGAATATTAGACCTTAAAATGTCTTTAATTACTTAAATGCAATTTCGATAGGTCTTTGGAAATGGATTGAATTATGAAGTCAACATAACTTTCAAAAAGCAGAGGTGCTCTGCACTTTACTCACAGTAACTAAACAACGTCATACTAAAGCAATGAGGAACAGGTGTTCTTAAAGGTCTGTTCTTTCTGATGTTTGATGAAAGCCAAACATCAGAAAGTAGCCCAGGTCACCATTAAAGCTGCCATTTAAGTCACACTAGCACAGGGGTTGGAAAACCTTTTTGGTTGGGTTAGTTTGTAAAGGGCCAAAAAAATGGCCCTTTACAAAGATATCCACACCCCATCCAAATGGTGTGTGGATAGTTGTATGGGACCGCATATTTGTTGTATTAGGCTATTTAGCTACTTTAGCAATTAAATAGCCTGTATAGGCATATACAACAATTGGATTTATGCAATGAATACATGCAATTGCAATAAAACATAGGCTACAAAACAAGCATTCAAGCGCTTTGAGTGTGAGAAAAGCGCTATATAAATTGAATCTATTATTATTATTATTTGAGTGGATGTTACATCTAACTAGAAATGAGGCAGGAATGAAGGAAAAGTCAACTATCAGGTTTTGAAGGTTGAATTTGAGTAGGCCTAGCTCTTCGGATTCAGTTCATGTTTCTGCAAATAAATGAATATCATTGCATCATGGAAAATATCAGCCTAACACTGCTTTAAAATAAAAACACTGGTAAACATTTCAAACAATTAAATTGTGACTGTCCAGTTCAGTGCTAAGTAGTCTTGTGGCATTGATTCCCAGCAATACTTGGGACCTGCATGAGCAAAAAACAATATTAACTCAGTTACAACTTGCTATAATGAATGAGATTATCTGCCTTTCTCATCCAGTTTCATCAGATTTTTGTTCCTGAATGTCATTGTAGAGCTTCTGAATATCAGGGCTATATGATGTTGTTTTCAGCTTATATATGTTTTGCCTTCTTTTGATCAATAGCCAGGTGATTTTAGCAAGCTACCCGCACAGGAAATAGGCGTTATGAACACCTTTTCAACGAACACCTGTGCCATATACGATGAATGAACTGTGTACTCAAAGTTTTGCCAAAGGAGTCACTCACACTGTGGTGTGTTTGAAGGTGAAGTTCCTGTCACTTTCATGTGATTCTTTATCCAAACTCTTAAGTGTATTCTTAGATACATCAAAGAAGCATGGTTATACATTATAGACATTTAAATGTTGTGCTTCTCTCCTTATCAACTCATAATAGTGCATTCTCTTTGAATACTCATTGGCAGGTTGAGCTTCATTATTTCAATGAGGGTAAAGCTCTCTCCCACTGAGACAGACTACTGGTAGCTCCCACTGAGACAGACTACTGGTAGCTCCCACTGAGACAGACTACTGGTAGCTCCCACTGAGCGGCCACTCTCTCACCTTCTTCTGCATCTGCTCCACCGTGCGGTCCTGGGTCTTCCTCTCCTCCTCCAGCTCCTGCCGGGTCCTCCAGAGCTCCAGCACCTGGCTCTTCTCCTCCCTGAGCTTGTCCTTCAGCTCTCGATGCTCATGGTTTAGTTTGGTCAGCTCAATCTGCCGACAAAGGACAGAGATAAGCTAACAGCTCGGTACTTTAGATGAAGCAATTGAGGTTGAGATGAGGTTGCTTTTAAAATATAAAAGCAATCTCAATCGCAAATTACACATGCCGAAAGAACTAAAGCATTCATTTAATAATGATCCATGAATCCAACATTCACATTTCTGAAGGATTAAGCAGCACACATTTGTACTTTGATTTCAATGACATAAAAATAAGATTTTCATCAATGTTCAAAAATGATAAACTAATCACTAAATGGAAAAACAGTTACTAACTAACTAATTCCTTAATGTGCAGAACCAAGGTATGAGGCGGTTGTTGAGAACTGCCTGTACCTGGACATCTTCCAGACGAGTGATGAGGGACTGGTTGGACTGAGACATCTGATCCTCCTTCTGCCTCACTTCCATCAGAGTGCGTTCAACCTGCTGCTTCTCTTTCTGAATGCAACAATAAAACAACCACAGCACACCTCAGCTTACCTGACCAGACCCACGCTATGGGAACGAAGAAGTGAGATCTTAATGCCTTAATGGTTAAGGTGCTCCTCAGGTCCATCTACCTCCAGCTGGTTGGCCCGTTGCTCCAGCTGTTTCTCGAGGCACTTGGCCTCCCTGATGGCGTGGTGAAGCTCCTCAACCTTGCCCTCCAGCTGCCTCACCTGCTCCTTCAGGTGCCCCCTCTCTTGGCTCATGGCTCTGAACTTGTCTTGGCACCCTTCCCGTTCTCTCTCCGCCTCGGCCTTGTCTTGACCAAGCAGAGTATTGCTCTGACAACAGAGACACAAACAACGCAATAACAACTGCGGTTATAAAAAAGGTATTTTTCCATGGAATGAATTTGTTCATGTGGGTTGGAACAAGGAGCCAAATAACCCCTTCAGTCACCTCTTTGGCCTTATCCACCGCTCTGAGGAGCTTCTGAACCTTCTGCAGGTGTTCTTCCTTCAGATCGGTCACACCTCTCTCGTGGCTCTCCACCTCCTCCTTCAGCGCCTCCTTCAGGCCCGCCAGCTCCACCTCCCTGAGCTGGAGCATCTCTTCCTGCTCCTCCTGAACCGTGAGGAGCTCCTGGTAGCCGTCCCGCAGCTGGGCCATATCCTGAGAGAGGGAAATTAGTCATCTAGCAGACTACACATCCATTCATCAACAGACTACACATCCAGTCATCTAGCAGACGACACATCCAGTCATCTAGCAGACGACACATCTAGCAGACGACACATCCAGTCAGCTAGCAGACGACACATCCAGTCATCTAGCAGACTACACATCCAGTCATCTAGCAGACTACACATCCAGTCATCTAGCAGACTACAATGTTATCCGAACATTTACAAGGGAGGCTGACAACATTCAAAGAATGCAATCTAAATTGGAGTAGGGACAAGAAATACCACATGCTGCATGACCTAGTTTCTAAAATCAACTGAACTAGACACAATGAAGACCACACAAGGTAAGAACAACTATTATGTTTTTTGGTCAATCCATCCCTAACTTAAATTCATCTTGATTTCAAGATTCAAGATTCAAAAAGCTTTATTGTCTAGTATGTTGCCATACTAGAAAATTGTCTTTTGACTGAAGGCTTGGAGGTGTGTGTGTGTGTGTGTGTGTGTGTGTGTGTGTGTGTGTGTGTGTGTGTGTGTGTGTGTGTGTGTGTGTGTGTGTGTGTGTGTGTGTGTGTGTGTGTGTGTGTGTGTGTGTGTGTGTGTGTGTGTGTGTGTGTGTGTGTGTGTGTGGGAGTTATTTGAGGAATAAGTGTTCTGTGTGTGTATAGCTATGGGGATGAATGATTAAAAGTTTCATATCTATTAGTCAAATGGTCCTCACTTTAAGAAGCACTTCCTTGTCTGCGTTGATGTCCTCGGTGTTCTTGGCCTGGTCCAGCTCGTCGTGCATCTCAGAGAGTTGGTGCTGAAGGTCCTTCATCTCCGTCTTGGAGCGTTCTCGCTCTGCTTTCAGATGGGCCAGCCTGACAAAACACACACTTGTCTGTTAAGATCAAGGTTTGATGCTGGTCATTGAATACTGAAAGACTGAATTCTGCACACTTCAGTATGTTTTGGTGACCAACACGACCACAACATGTTTTTATTCTATCGGTTTTAAAATGACAAAGCTCTTACTCCTGTATGGTGGACTGAAGGTCAGCCTCCACTTCAGCCAGCCGGTCCTGGAGCTTTGACAGCTCAAACTCACCCTTGTTCAACATTTCGGCCATGCTCTTTTTATCATTCCTGGCCTTTTCACAGGCCTTGGCTAACAGCTTTTCATTCTACAGAACATACAAAAAATAAATAGATGACCAACTTCACAAAGACCAAAAGATCCAGTAAGTTAAGAAGTTAAACTTTCATGTTTTTACATGTTTTCAAATGTAACGGTCAGACTCTGTTGTACCTTAATCTCCACCTTGAGCTGTTTCTTCAAGTCATCCACCTCATATTCCAGTGCAGTCTGTTTTTCCTGCAGATCCTTAGAGCCAGAAGTATGATCCTAGAGGACAGAGAATCAACACATGAAGCATGAATCACAGAGAGAGACCCCTCTCTATGAGGGAGAGGATCGCCTCAGAGCTTACCCTCTCCTCCTTCTCCACTATTTCCGCTGTCTTCCACTTCAGCTTGTTCATCCTCTCCAGCACCAGGTGGACCTTCTTCTCTGTGGTGGACTCGTTATCAGTCGTCCTGAATCACCAATGTAAACACAGTTCCAGGGTTAACCCCTGGTCATAATATCTGTCATAATCACATTAGTCTGCGCATTAGTCGTATTGCCATAACTGTAAAAAGGATCTTAGAGAAAGTAGATCAACAAATTTTGCACCGTATTGCAAAGAGCAACGAGTTGTGTTGTTTTGAAACAGTTAATGCATTTGTCCCTTTTTTCAAAGGTTTTTCCCATGAATATTATTATTGCTGCCATTTTTATCAAGTCAGTAGAGGGAAAAATCATTTGATTATTACATTCTTGCTCAATGAAGCGACTAGACTAAAGCCCATCTATAACCAAGAGTGTGGAAATGTGTTCATAGTCAGGATTCCAATCCAATGCGTTGAGCACACACAGCTGTAACCACCGGCCCTTATCTGAGAGTGTGAGGACCCAACACCATTGGGAGGGCCAAGGGAGGCTCGCCCTCATATTTATAACAAATGTCCCTCACCTCCAAGTCAAGTCGACTTTATTCACTACAACTTCAGCCTCAAAGGGCATCACAGGCACACACTCAAATTAGGTTTGACAGCCCCTCCCCCACCCCAGAACGAATGCCTTGAACAGGAAGGAGAGAACCTCCTCCATATGCAGTGGGAACAGGAAGGGACTTTAAGAAGGGATTGCAGAGAAAGGATCCTCTTTCTGGAATGCTAGGAGGGCAAGAGGTGACGGGTGGGTCAACAAAACATTATATTTAAGTGAGTTGTGAGAATGTTATTTCCTACCTAATGTAATTATGAATGTAATTAAGAATGTAATTACGAAGAGGGAATCAGAAGACGACGAGAAGGCAAAAGGACAAGAGGGGCCCCTGAAAGGGATCTGAACCAGAGCTAGTATCAGCCAGGCCCAGTAGGTCTATACAGGAAGCACCAGGCCACACCAGGCTTAGTTAGAGAGCTAGCAGAGATCTAGCTAAAGTTTTAGCTTGATTCTCCTGGGTCTACTATGTCATGCACAGCATACTCCAATGTTTGAAACACTCACCCATCCTTGAGATAGAAGTACAGTATCTGTTTGGCTGTGTCTTCATTTGAGTCCGCGGACACCTCCTTCTGCCCTTTCAGAAGATCAGGAGTGACCTGTTTAAGAACCAAACAGCACGTTTATACAGCCTTTGGACAAGGAATCCTCCTGATACATGTAGTGAAACTCTTTACCTGTGCATCTCTGTCCTGGGTTTCTTCCACGTGGTTTGAGGGTGCCTGGGACCGGGGTGGAGAAGCTCGTCCCAGTCCGTTAAGCACTGGTTTGGCGGTCTGGGGAGGTGTTGGGGAGGACTCCCTCCCTGGGGGCTCCTGGTAGAGCTGGGTGCTGGAGGAGCTCTGCTGCCTGCGACCGGTCAGCGGTGTGCCCGGGCCTCCGCCGAGGGACCTGGAGCCTGGTTCCTCAGGGGGACGACCGCCGTCCACGGTCAAGGTCCCAGACCGGGCGCCCTTCAGAGAGGAGGCTCTGCTGGAGGAGAAGGAGGAGGAGGTGGAGGAGTCTGAGTTCTTCCTGCTGTCCACGCTGCGAGACCTCCTCTGGTCCTCCAGGTTGATCCTGCTCCGCGGGCCGAAGCGACCCCTCTTCTGCTGGGTGCTGTTGAAGCGGTCGATCAGCTTGCCCACCGAGGAGATGGTGTCTGTTTCCACGGAGTTTGGGGACCTGGCAGGGACCCCTTTACCTGGAGAGGCGGGTTCTCCAGAGTGATGCTCGTCGTGGTCCTGATCCGGACCCCCGGCAGGTAGCGGGATCCGGGCTCTATTAGTGGGACTGACGGCCTGGGGGCCCTGAGTGGGAAAGGGACCCGGGGGAGAGGGAGACGCCCGGGGGTCTGCGACGGGCTGTGGGGCGATGAGGAGGTTGAGGTTGTTTCTCTCAGGGTCGTAAGGTCGCAGTAGCTCTGGGTGTCGCTGATAATGAAGTGCGTTGGAGGCTGCAGTTCGTCCTGAGTCCCTGGACTCTGAGTGTGTGACCTGGCCTCGGCTAGCAGGTACTTCTTCTAAGAACCGGTCCAGAGACCCTGCCCTCCTCTGGCCCTGCTGCTCTAATTGAGGAGCCGGTGAATCCCTGAGGCTCTCCTGGTCATTGCTGTTCATAACCACGTAGGGACAGCCTTTGATCCCCTGGATTTGGACCCTCACTCCGAACAAGTTGTCCGGGCTGCTCCTGGGACGGCTGTGCGGCTGGACGTAGCCTCTCTGGACCCTGATGTCCGGGGAAATGTTCATCCTACGATGCTCCATCGGAACTCCAGCAACCTGAGACACAAGGAGGACTTTGAGTAGTGGTAGGACTGCTGAGAATCATGTATACGCTTACAATTTGAATTCTAACCAACCGCAAGCGTGGACTGCGAAACAAGCAAAGTGGGTCGGGTGGTTAGGCCATATATCATGCGAAATAGCCAGGGTAACTGTTTACACAACACTGTGCTGCGCCTGAGCTGAGGACAATGAATGACAGTTAACTGACACAGCACCCTGGCAGAGCTACACGCATCAGCTGCGCTGAAAGAATAACTTGATACGTATTATCAACACATTGCCACGGCAGAGAAATTAAAACAGTCCATTCTGTGTGCTCATGACAGGGCAGGCTATTGTAAAGCATCCCAAGCTGCATGACGACAACAATGCGCAGCGGTGGACTCCCCGCTGAGTGGCGTCATGCACTGTGACAATATGGGGACGCTTTTTATTGATAAGTGTGTCACTGTTAGTGTTAACTAACAAATAACCTTGTTTCTGACCAAACAAAACACGTTTATTCTGAAGAGCACGGTCCTTAGCCATCCTTAAGTTAATGATCAAGTCAAGAGAACGGGAACCTTGTCAAAGCACCAATCCCATAAAGTGATAATATCAACGTTTTATGACGATAAAACCCTTTCTATATTGTAGGGAAAAAGCTATATTTGCTATATTTTCATTGGAATAATGCGAACAATAAAGAAGTAAAACAGTAAAGGCAGATCTTCTCAGGACTTTGTCATCGGTTCTGCTGAAGCTTCATATACACTCAGGGTCGCCTCACCCTTAGAATATTTCCCCTGGTAATAACTTAGTGTGAGAAAACCTCCCAGTAAAGCGATCACAAGTTAGACAAAACAAAATAGTCCTATTCGTAAAAGTCTGAAACTTACCAAGAGTTACAGTGCAGAGTTACAGAGCGGAGTGCAGCGCAGTCACGACGCGCTGAGGGCGGTAATGACAGGGGCGCGTCTACCCGTACTGAAGGGGCTGGAAGGAACTCGTGGGGCTGGGTCTGGTGGGACTGGGATTGGTGGGGCTAAGACTGGTTGGGCTGGGAGTGGTGGTGCTGATCCTGACTTTTTTTTATTACTCAGTCTCTGCTTAGGAGGGGCTGAGACTGGTGGGGCTGAGAGAGACCTGAGGGGCTGAGAGAGACTGGTGGGGCTGAGGGAGACTGGAGGGGCTCAGAGAGACTGGAGGGGCTTGGACTGGTTGGGCTTAGACTGGTTGGACTGGGACTGATGGGGCCGGGTGGTGCTGAGCCTGGTGGGTCTGAGCCTGACTACTGTTCAGTCTTTGGTCTGGTGGGACTGAGCCTGACTATGTCTCTGGTCTCCGCCCGTAGGTCTACTCGTCCTCCAGTGCCTTATCACAACCCAACTCCTACAATATTAGGGCTACTTTTCTCCCGACTCAATGACCAGTGCAAAACTGACATATTGAAAAGGACGTTTATTGCTACATAATTTTGACACATGCCTAGGGCTACTTAAAAGTGTACACATATTGGCTGTTTTTATTTTGCTCAGCAGATAACATGAGATGAGTAGAAACAAATGCAGTTCAATGAAGTAGGAAAATGATATGCTTAAAGGGTAGGCTATAAACGTAAAACATTAAACTACTGTTAACATTGAACATAGCTATATTCTGGTGCATAATCTTTTCACAAGGATTGTATAAAAGATAACTTACATAACTTAGAAAATGGAAACAATGTAATAGAAAAACGAACATGCAATAGCAACCGGGCATAGACTAAATTGTAAGAACAATAATTACACTTAAAACGATATGGGGGAAAACTGCGAAGTGCTCCG